>NC_056747.1:527682292-527732292 GCF_019279795.1 Protopterus annectens | reverse complement strand
CTGTGAAGATAGGTGAAGGTTGCCAGCCTAGCCAGATAGAATTTTGTAGATAATTCTATCATTTGTAAATATTAATACAAGCACAGGCTTGTTCTAAATGGGAAAAAATGGTGTTAAATGTGGAACTGCAAAAATGTAACAACAGTGCATTCTGCTGTAAGAAAGCTGACAAGTCAATTCTTTGATGTCAAAACTCAGAGCCGAGATGTCTAGGTAAAGGCATTCTGCCTGTTGTTTTGAGGCCAAAGTTAATGGCTAGAATTTGCATGTATAATTCCTTTTATTGTTCTGGCTTCCTGACCAGCTGCAAGATCAAATGGCTGTTAACCTCTGAGAGTCTGTTAGCCTGGGAACCAGAATGAAATTATGTAATGTGAAGTGAATCAGTGGTATTGTGTTATCAATTTAAGGACAGAAAGAATGAGAGCATTTGTCTTGAATATCCAACTCACCACTCTGCCTCTGTTTTCTCTTAGATATAGCTAAGAAATAGAAAGATTAGACTAGTTTGTGTTTCTGTGATGTCAGAACTTTTCTACTGTGTTATTTTAAGTATTTCTCTGTGATCTCTGAACTCTTGACTAGCACTGTGTAGTAAGAAGTATTGTCTTGCATTTTTATTATTTATTAAATATTTTTAAACCTTTCAACTGTGGCTGTTTTGTGTAGAGATAATTTAAGCTCTAAGAGTACATTGCATGTGTATAGTGATACTGTACCGTCACTCCAAATAAGTCTCGACTGTTCAGCTGCACTTACCATTTGGATAAGAATATTGCACAATATAATTGGACACCCTTTCATAAGGGCTTTTGAGTAGCTGATAAATATTAGCTGGGTGGTGGCAGTGATTTCTACTGTGTAGTCTGGGTAAAAGAGGCACAGCTGGAGAACCTGTGCCAGCCTTCCCCAGGAGTATCTGTGTGGTTGTATATAACTCTTATCTCAAAGTGTGTGTGTGTCAGCTACTTGGGTAGGGACACGAAGCACTGGTTGGACAAAGAGGGTGCTGGAGGGTTTAGCTTGCCCACTAGGCTGAGATCTGGACCCTATAGCTGTGCCAGTGGGAAGTCTTATTGGTGATCTGGAAAGAAAGGGAGAACCCCGCACCAGACTGACTGTGATCTCTGTGTGCTGTTAAGGGAAATTGTACTTTACTGTGTGTGTATTTATTATCCTTTCCCTATATGGACGCCTCTCACTGGTGTTAGTGATGAAGATTAAGGCTCCTTGATTGCTGGGCCAGTGCACGGGCATCACAGTTGCGTGCAACTTTTAGGTCTGAAATCATTTCCATGTTATATATTTTATTTTATTTTGAAGTATATTTAAAGCTACATATTTGTTTTCAGACTGTTTGTTTTGTAAAAGTTTACAGTCTGTCAATTTACAAAGGCCATTCTGACCTGAATTCTACACGAACTTCAAATGACAATTTCTCTTTTCTACTTCAGTATATTTTAATGATATTTTCAGGATAAGACCCCTTGATAATCCTGCTTATATGTTGTTTTCCACAGCCTTATATTTTTATGGGACATGGACAGAAAAAATCAAATATGGACATGCCTTCCAGAGCATGTAAAATGTGTATTTTACTGTACCTTATATAAATTACAAAAAATATTACTTATTCCTAGAAAAGAATATTCTTTTTAGATTCTGATTTCATAAGAACACTCCAGTAATACAAGTCAAATACACAGTGTGTGTGTGTCAGTTTAAAAAATGCAAAATATAAATTGTGTTTTATGAACTGAATGGGAAAATCGGAGAATCCAAATGACTTTATAACACTACCGGTGATAGCTAGCAATAATGGACTATTTCCCTGTAAATGTTAAAAGTGTTATATTAAATATGTCAGAGTAACGTATCATAGTCCTCTAATATAAATGTGTGTAGCTTGGTGATTCCATTTGTAAAGACATGTAAAACTTTCTTGTAACATGGTTTTCTGCACATTTGTCTAAACTGGGGCAAGGGTCACAAGTCTAGGGACCAAAAATCTATTTGGCAGAAATGCACAGGATTTTTACTTATGTGCTCACAAGTTATTATTGAGATATTTTGGCCATTATTGTACTCAATGTTTTGAGCAGAAGTTTACAGCAGCACCCAAAATGAAAAATGAGCACAATGCAAACCAGTTAGACTTAGGAAGTAAAATCACATGAACTAAAGCCAACCAGGGCCTGGCTTTAAAAGGCTTATACCTCTGTCCCTGTTTGTGATTTCATTATGAAACCTTTTCAAGAAACTGCAACAGTGTATCCAGGGAAACTTAGAGCTTCCTGTACCACACAGCTTTAGCCATTTGAAAGCATGTATGTTTTATTTCTGGTTAACTGTAGAGTCATTTTTCCTCCACTGTATTAACAGCCCAACAAAGAAGTATTTTAGACTATTGTTGTACCTAATGTGCTGAACAGGAGATCATCACAGTCTCCAAAATTAAAATCAAGAAGAATACAAGAATGAAAGCATAGTATTGCAAACTCTGTGTGTTACAACTGAAACAAATGCATTTCTTCTGCTGAAATATAGAGGATTTTTTTCCAGTGTACTCACAACTCAGTAGAAAAGTATTTAAGTCATTATTGTGTGCAGTGTTGTGATAACAAGTTAACCACAATATTCCAAATTAAAGTAAAATATTGGACAGTGTCAGTAAAGGCACATGAACTAAAGTTACTGGGCTTTCTCTTTGAAGGGTTGCTACTGTCCCACTTTAAGATTTCATTACAAAATGTTCAGATAGTAACAACAAACTGTTCAGCTATAAAACACATAAGAGCTTCCAGTGCTGTTGCACCTTTGAATTTCACCCTACAGCTTTATGTTCTTGAAAGTGTAGCTAGCCTTTATAGCCACACCATGTTACAACTGAACAATATTTTATGTATATAGAGAATCTTTACTACTATTGTATTAACAATTAAAACAGAAGCATTGTAGGATATTATCGTACTCTCCATACTGAGCATGTTCACCATAGCATCCACAATGAAAGCAGAGTATAACACAGAGTGTTCAACTATGGCAGGGCCTGTCTTTGAAAGGCTACATCTCTGTTCACCTGCAGTTCTAACCTCTAAATTTGACATCACACCTTTATCCACATGAAAGTGGGGTTGGCATACTGGTTAAGGTCTTCATCGCACAATTTCATGGTACAGTGTTTGAGTCTTACCTCTGGTTATGGCCTTTAATAGTCTGCAAACTGATAGCCTAGTACTTACCAATGCACAACTGAAAAGTAAATTTTTTCTGATGAAATATATATTTTACTTCTGATGTATTCATCTCATTAAAGATGTGTTTTAGACATCATTATGTACAACATACTGAACAGACATTCACCAAAGAACTCAAAATAAAAACGGAGTATAATGTGAAAAGTCGCACTGTGGCAGTAAAGGCACATGGACTTAAGTCATTGGAGCCCGTCTTTGAAAGGTTCTGTGTCCATACTCTTGATATTTCAGTAAGAAACTTTTAGATAATATTTTGCTTTTAAAAAAAAATCTAAGACTATGATTTTTTTGTACTGTAACCACAGAGAGTCCAGTGCAGCACAGTCCTGAATTTTACTTCACAGCTTTAGCCACCTTAAAGCATAGCATTGTAGCCATGACATATTACATCTGAAATTTTCTTTTTTTGGTGAAATGTGTAGGGTTTTTACTTTTGATAAAACATGAACTTAGTAAACATATATTTTGGTCATTAGGTTAACCCAAAATTTTGCGCAGTTCATATAGCTCCCAGGTAGAGGTCTGCCATAGTGCCAGACAGCGACAATAAAAGCCCTCTGAAACAATGGATTTACTAGCTCCACATAATGGACCATATGTAAGTTCACAAATGCAGTTTGCAGTAAAAAAATTGAAACTTCCAAAAAGATACTTGAATACATCAGCACATATACATGTTGTCCCAGTGGAATGCTTTCCTTCTGAGTGGGTACACTAAATCTGACTAAAGAAATCACATGATGTCCTTCATGGATGCATCTGCAGTCATAACAACTGGGTTGTCCTGTCGTCAGGCAGCCCTTCAGTCGGCCGGATTCCAAAGTCCGGGTCCGTGATGTCGCACTTCACCCGACGTCATCTCTGTTGGACTTTGGGTATAAAGCATCAGCCGACGCCATTTTCTTCAGTCTTTCTTGCGCAGAAGCTGTTCGCAAGTGCGGTCGATCCAGAGATTACTTCTACGAATACTAAGACTTCTAAGCTAAGTTGGGGACTCTTTCTTGCCTCAGCCGATGTCAGAAAAAGTTAATAATTGTTTAACCTGTGGGAAACAAATACCTCATAAAGATTTCCACTCTTACTGCCTGCCTTGAGAACAGTTTTCGTTCTGATTTTGCGTACATTATGCCGTCGGATCCTCCGACTCATTCTGCCAAAAAGCAAAAAAGACCGACACTCACGGTCCGCGGTTTCGCCGAAACCATGGTTAAGCAAATTTTTCGGCGAAAACGAAAACTGATCAAAATACAGGTGAATCTATCTCTACAACTGAGGTCCCTGCTAACACTCTTGAATCGGCCTCAGAAATTTTACCCACTACGGTGCTTACCACTGACTTATCAGACACTATTCCCTTGGATGTCTCTACCCCAACACGTGGTGCTGCTAGGCCTCCAGCAGCCATGTCCATTAAGGCCTTCGCCAGGGCTAAAGCAGCCAAGACTACTAAAACAGTGCCTGTTAAACCCCCCTCAACCAGGCCCTCTTCCAGTACCCAAATGCTTACTTTGGCAGAAGATTTAATTTCATTAATTAGAGGATCTCAATCTCACCCAGACAGGGCCTCTCAGCCCCCAGAGAAGAGACCTAGGGCAGAGCCCCACGAGCCAGTGTCCTCTGATGATTCTGCTGATGAATCAGACATAACTGACCAGCCAGAGGCTCCTTTCTCCAATTTTGAAGATTCTGATGCTGAAGAATCCATTCCAGCTGCTTCCCCACCAGAAGAATTCTCCTTTGGGAAACCTTGCATGCCATGCGAGAACAGTTCCAATGGCAGCAACAGGATTTTTCAGACTCCAGAAAAGACTTAGGACCTTTTGCACCTTCCACAGCACAGGCCCTTAGCTATACCTCCTGTTCTCTGTGGTGGATGATGCTTTCAATGATGTCTGCTCCGCTCCAGATTCTTTACCCCAGCCCCTGCCAAACCAGACAGATTTTACAGGGTGCCAGATACTCATCACCACCTTTACAAGGCCCCTCTTGCAGACCCCAAAACTATTTCCCAGGGTCCCAAGGCACCATAGCTAAAAACCCTGTTCCTTCTGAAAGGGAAGCAAGGTCATTAGACAGATGGGGTAAAAGGTTTACACTTCAGCCACTCTCTCAGCTAGAGCTTTAAACTGTCAGTTTCACATGATACAATACCAAGAGTTTATGCTTGATCAGTTAACTAAAAGCTAACCACTGATGAATCTCTTGATAAGAAATATGTATTAGAAATGGTAAATAACATACAGCAAGTTAGTAACCATTTTTAAAATGTGGCTATGATGCACTGGAGGCTTCATTTAGATCAGCCATGACTGGCACTGTAATTAGAAGGCATGCATGGCTAAAGGAGCAAGCTTTACCGGATCATGTTAAATCTAAATTGCTAGATGCTCCTATGGATAAAACAAGTTTGTTTGGTACACCTGCCCAGCAGGTTATGAAGAAAATGGAAGAAAAGGCAAAATCAGTCCAGACAGTTAAAGATTTCTTGCAGGTTCAACCCCAAGGTTTAGCAGGAACTGGCCTGCCAAAATTGGTCCTTTCCTGACTCCACAAGACCTCAAAGGGGCAGGAATAGCCAGAGGCAGAAATCAATCCAGAGGAGGTGCCTACAGAGGGCGACAGTGGCAAGGTAACAACAGAGGCACAGACTCCACACCTGCCACTACATCAACACAGCCACAGTGACTTAATCCTAAACCCGCCTACCAGGGAACAAATAGCAGCTCCTCTAGGCGGAAAGCTAACTTTATTTTCAAAAACTGGCACCACATAACAAAGGACAAGTGGATTTTACGAACCATAGATCAAGGTTACGGTTCCACTTCCACACTTTACCAGACAAAGAGGAATGCCAAATCTACCTCCAAATCAAAAAGAGAGGCTCTACAACAGATAATGGAGTTAGAAAACATGAGAGCTGTGGAGAAAGTGCCAACAGCAGAGCAAGGAAAGGGTTCTACTCCAGACTATTCCTAGTTCCAAGAAAGGAAAAAGTTGGAGACCAATTCTAGACCTGTCCACCCTGAATACTTACATCATTGTCCCAAAATTCAAAATGCTGACCCTACAGCAACTTCTTCCCATGCTGGGCAAGGAGTGTTGGCTGGTAACTCTAGATCTCAAGGAGGCATACCTGCACGTCCCCATTCGACCAATCTGCAGAAGATACCTCAGATTTCTTGCAGGATCAGAGCACTATCAATTCTCAGCATTGCCCTTTGGCTTATCTACTACCCCAGAGTATTCACAAAATGCCTGGCATCAGTAACATTGCAGACTACAGGGAATTCAAATTTATCCATACCTGGACGACTGCCTGATACAAGGAGACAACAAAAGCAAGCTGACAACAGATTTACAAAGGGTCATTTACTTGCTTCAAGCACTGGGATACACAGTCAATTTACAAAAGTCAAGACTGATACCATCCCAGACAAGGACTTTCCTGGGAGCGGAATTGGACACAGTAAGACAAATGGCATTCCTAACTACAGAAAAACAAAAGAACTCCCTCTTTACTTCTTGGCACTAACAAAACTGAACAAGTTAACAGCAAGAAAGGTTCTGCAGGCCTTGGGTTTCATGGCATCATGCATAATCTTGGTTCCATTTGCCAGACTACATATGAGAAAACTACAGTGGTACCTAAAGAATTTATGGTCCCAACACAGACACAGCCTAGAAACGGAAATCCCACTAATACCATGCTTAAAACAGGAGTTCCTATGGTGGGCTCAGGCATGCCAGTCAAACCCAGGCCTGCCCTTTCGCAGGTGGCAAGCAAGCCAGACCATCACAGCAGATGCTTCAGACCTACGATGGGGCGCATATGCTGGACAAATGCGCAAGGATTGTGGACACAGGACCGACTTCACCTGCACATCAACCTAAAAGAAATGCTGGCAGTAAAACTGGCAATCCAAAAGTTCAGACCATTTCTCAAGGAGGACCACTTGATGATAAGGACAGACAACACCACAGTCATGTGGTACATCAACAAACAGGGAGGCACTCATTCTTACCCCCTATGCAGAATGACTTTGGAGCTGTGGACCCTGGCACTCAACTACAACATCCAGTTACAGGCAATATTTGTGCCAGGAAAAGAAAACTCTAGCAGATATGTTAAGCAGGAGCACATCGGATGCCCACGAATGGCAGCTGCACCGGATATCTTCAAGACCATCTCAAGAAATGGGGAATGCCTCAGATAGATCTATTCGCATCACCTCTCAATCACCAGCTCAAAAATTCTGCACAAGGACATTCCACCCACTAGCATGGAAAGTGGACTCGCTCTCCTTCAGCTGGAAAGGCCTAACAGCATATGCATTCCCACCTCTTCCCTTGATACACAAAGTACTTCTAAAAATCAAGGAGGAACGTCCAAGGATAATCCTGATAGCTCCAAACTGGCCAAGACAGCATTGGTACCCACTACTGAGGAGCATGTCTCGAACAATATGTGGCCAATTCCCTGATGCCTTTGATGCTAACTCAGAACAACTTCAGCACCATGCATCCAAACCTAAAACGCTGCAACTGACTGCATGGAACATCACATAGCAGCTGCTAATACAGAACTTTCACAAAGAGTTAAAGACATTATTCTTGAAGCACGCAGGCCTTCAACTAGAAGGAATTATGCTGGGAAATGGAAAAGGTTTGTCATTTGGAGTTCTGAAAGAGGAAAAGATGTATCAAACATAGATATGCCTAACATTCTGGAGTATCTGGCGAACTGCATCATTCAGGACTGTCCTACTCCTCCATCAAGATTCATGCATCAGCTATTTCAGCAGAATACAGCTTTGATCCACCTGTTTTTCACACCCTTTGCTCAGGCAGTTCCTCAGAGGAATCAAGAATGTAAAACCTCCAAGGAAACGACCATTGGCAGCTTGGGACTTGAACTTTGTGCTAGAAAAATTGACACTATCACCTTTGAACCAGCAGCAACAGCAGACCTACAACACCTGTCATGGAAAACTGCTTTCCTACTGGCAATTACTTCAGCAAGGAGGGTTTCAGAACTACAGGCCTTAATGGCAGTGCAACCCTTTCTAATCTTCCACCAAGATAGAGTGTCCATGAGGACTAATCCTACATTCATGCCTAAGGTGGTATCCAGAGTGTCTTTAAACCAGGCAATCCACCTGCCTACCTTCTTTCCCAACCCACAAAACAGAGGGAAAGAATACTGCATACCTTGGATGTACATAGACAGCTACGCTACTACTTGGACAGAACAAAAATAGCAGAAAGACTGACCAACTTTTCGTAGCCTATGCAACAGGAAGGGAAGGAAAAGCTATTTCCAAGCAGACAATCTCCAAATGGATAGGAAATTGCATACGATTCTGTTACTCCTTCCATGGAAAGCCAATTCCACAAAACATAAGACCTCATTCTACAAGGGCAACAGCCACTACCACAGCCTTCTTACGAGGAGTGGCTACCAAAGACATTATTGAGGCGGCTACTTGGACCTCCGTGCATACATTTGCCAAGCATTATAATTTACCTCTATATTCCAGATCCCGAGCAGGGTTTGCCACTGCTGTTCTGCAAGGGATCCTAAACACACCATAATTTACTTTTATCCTCCTCCCTAGTTGGCTATGGTATTCTACCCAGTTGTTATGACTGCAGATGCATCCATGAAGGACATAGTACAGTTTTGTACCTACCATAAATGTAGATGTCCGAATTGGATAGCATCTGCAGTCAGGATTACCCTCCTCCTTCCCTCTGTGGTACTCCTAGGGTGTTTACCCTTCTAATAGCTAGCTAGTGGGGACTTCTTTCATGGTGTATTTGTTTGTATTTATGTACATACATTCTTATTTTTGTGTTTACCTCTATCTTTTGGAAACATTGGCATCTATCCAAAATTTTTTAGCCTTCTATAGGGCTTCTGGCATCTGGGGCAAGAAACACTGAAGAAAATGGCGTCGACTGATGCTTTTATACCCAAAGTCCAACAGAGATGACGTCGGGTGAAGTGCGACATCAGCCGAAGCCGGACCCGGACTTTGGAATCCGGCCGACTGAAGGGCTGCCTGACGACAGGACAACCCAGTTGTTATGACTGCAGATGCTATCCAATTCGGACATCTACATTTATGGTAGGTACAAAACTGTACTTTTAGCCATGTTGCTGTTTGACAGTTACCAGTTACTGCCACTTGCTTTCATACATCACCTGTCCCTTAAAAGTATTCATATTCTCTATACTTGTAATGACTTATTGAGAAGAATACTAAAAGCATAATAGCTACAATACAGTATTTCACTTTTACTTTTAGACACAGTTACTGACCCCAACATTCAACAGTGAACATGATGCAGTCCTGTTTTTAATGTGCAGTATGCCAGCTCATCACCTATCCAAGGCATCCAAATTCTGTGTACACCTTTGATGTTGGCTTGTAAAGAAAGTGAGAGAAACACTGAACACAGTAATTTATTTCAATCTCTTGCTCTAGGGCAAATGCACCCCAGTCCAAACTATGATTTTTTTTTCATGAATTACGTAATTACCCTTTGTTTACATATACAACCTGCCTCCTCCCTACACACAGACAGCCATTTCAGGCAATTAACCTCTGTTATAATTGCCAAATGTAGTGAGATGACCGCCACAATTGTATTTCAACTTGCTTCTGTAGGGCATCCCGCCTTGCTGATTACTATATTGTTAGAAAATCCTTCTATGTGACCCATCTGATCATGAAAGGGTTCGCATCAAGATCTAAGGATGTAATGGTGCCCCTCTACTCTTCCCTCATCAGACCCATTATTGAGTACAATGCACCAATTGGAATGTACCTGGCTAGACATCTCCAGCAGCTGGAGAGACCACAGAGTTACCTAACCAAGAGAATTACTGGCCTCAAACAGTTGCCCTATGCAGCACGATTGAAAAAGCTAAGACTGTTCTCTGTTGCATACCGCTTTCTCAGAGGCGATCTCTGTCTAACGTACAGAGCCATGTCCAACCCAGAATTGTTGAACATGCTCCATCTTAGCAAAACCAAATCTACTCGAGCTACAAGCTCTAGGGATATAAACCTTAACACAACAATGAATAGAACATGCTGGAGGGATAGATTCCCTTCGCAAAGACTTCCCTTACTATGGAACAGGGTCCCGATCTACATAAGACAGAGCCCCTCACTATCACTCTTCAAGAGGAACCTTGATGAGTGGATGGGTAAAAGAAAGTTCACATCGGGGATCACACCAATAGCACTACTAGATAGGGGCCAAGGGTACTAGCTGCTAGTACAAGGGTCTAGGGAACTACTAAAGGGGCGGTGAATACCGCACAACGTGGCTGGGCTAATATATGCCTTCGGGCAGATAGCTCAGTACCAACCTATGAACCTATAAAAGGTAAATAAAAAGAAAGTATGATGCTGTGAGCAGTGTGTATAGTTACTGCTGCCTGCAGATTTATCTGGTTTCTTAACAAAAAAAGTTGGAGCAAATTTATTGCAGCAGTTATTTCTTGGCTTGGAGCTTTCAGGCAATACTTTGTCCTTACTCTAACTAAAACTCAGCAGTGGTCATCTTAATTGTCCTTTGCTTTCATCCACTGACTGCCTCCCCTAAACGGATAACCATTTCTGGCTCTCGCCTGTGATCACCAGAAATCGTAACAAAACAAAGTAGCTACCATCCACCACCCTATGTCAATAATAGATTTACAAATATGTGCATATGTGTTCTGCTTTGAGCAGTGTGCCCTAGTTTTGTACTTTTCACTGTTCTGTTTGGTTTACTTTCAGGAAGTAAAAATAAGACATACCTGCAACACAAAAAATGTCCTTGATCCTCACGTCTGTACTTCCTGGTAGTATTTAGTCATTTGACTTAAAGATTGACAGTTGAATTGCTAAAGGCAACTGAATACAAGTGCTTAGACAGCTTATTAATATGACATGGGTTGGCATCCCTTGTCCTCTTACTGTATTTGTGGGCTTAGAGGTAAGAAGTTGTGCTATTTGCATGACTGCTCACTTCTGCATTAAAGCTCCCATTGATTTTAGTGAGACACCGAAGGGTAATTATTTGGATAGCACAGTTGCTGTACTAGCCAAATAATTACCTCGCAGATATGCTGCAAAGGAGACATTTTACCTATTTTCAAGTAAATTAAAAAAATGCAGCAAAAGTGAGTAAATTTGTCACTCGCACCAGCGTCTCTGCTGTTCGCAGTACTGTTATACTATGTTGCACCCTCATGCGGAGTGTTAATAGCAGCTTTGTTGTGTTGAGTCTGTCATTCTTTGAGAAGCCTAATTATGGCATTATCTGGGAAGTAGGAGCTGTTCAAAACACTATTAAAAGACAGAGGAAATGTCTATTGCTTACTGATGATCCTCTAATGTTTGGACTATCAGACAACCTGCAACTCTTATGCTGCTTGCCATAGCCTGGCACCGTGGTAAGTAAATGGAATTAATAAAGCATCATACCAGTAATAAAAGCACTGAATAGAGAATTTAACAAACTTGTTATAATCTTTTGTAATACCAGTAGTTAGAAATGCTGTTGAACTACATGTTCCAAATTTAAATCTAAGAAGGCAGCAAAATGTTTAGGAATGTACATTTGATAGCCATCACAGCTCATAAGTCAGTATAGGCAGGCAAGCCCTTATTACATTAGCTTATACAGTAGCTATTTGTGCTTCCCATAAAGTGATGCAGAAAAATGTAATTACCTTCTATAGTAAGTGTAGCTTGAATGGTATTTGAAGAGTAAGAGAAGATTACATAAGATTATTAAAACTGTAAGATGGACTTAATAAATTGCTAAACAAGTTGTAAATGAACGTTTTTTTCTGGCTTCCCCTGTAGTTGCTAATACTGCTTCAAAGTACAGTTTAACTTCTCTTTTCAACATTTAACAAAGTATTCCTTCAAAATAATGTACAGACAGTAAACATTCTTGTGGGGTGTAAGCCCCTGCTCCCCCCACTTTACTTATATGCTAATATATTCTAACTCCACTGTTGCACAGCTAGTGGGATGGGCAGGGTGGAGAGGTAAAGACAAACTTTCTATTACAGCACAAAGTGATATCACACAAGCATTCTGCTTACTCAACCAACCAACAAGAAACAACTGCCAGAAAGGAGATGTGGCAGACTTTTTTATGTACAAAAAGATTTGTGACATAGGTAGCCCAAAAACTGTGGTCCAAAACAAAAAATGGACAAAACACCCCCTTGAAGCAGCGTATTCAAAAAATGATCATGACAAAAATAAATAACTTGACAAAACAATCGAAGAAGTACATAGCTTAAGCTAATGTAGCTTTATTGCCACAATAGATTTCTGCTGCTTCAGTCTTTCTAGAGTGCTGTAGGCAGAAAAAAGAGCAATGGCTTCCGCCTGCAAGTATGAAATATTCAGGTCACAACACACAGTGAGATAAAGGTATGACCAAGTATGTAGCCTCACCAGGGGAAAAATATGAGGCAAAGGCAATAGTTACTCCCCAGTGGGGGGATTGAATGTTCAGAGAAAAAAGAAATGCTTTATGTCAACGAAATGGTGTATGATAGGAAAATACATGCATATTTTACAAAAACAGTTTTTACATTTAATAGGCAACTGTAAACTTTATTACAGGTATTAGTGATATTAAATGCAAGATCTTTGAGTACTGTAAACCATGACAGCTGAACGTGAAAAAAATGTTTACTTGAATAAATTGGGCATTAATGATTCAAGTTTCTGCTGCGCCTCGTCTGCAGTGTTGACATTTTGCCATTGATGTTGAACATTTGCCATTTATCCTGACAAAGAACTTGTAAACATGCAGGCTACCTCATTCTAAGTTTAATTGATGCTGTTAGAAGTTTTTGCTACAGATAGAGTTGCACTCTGCTGTTCTAGTTCTGAGTAAGGGAGATAGCTGTTAATCAGTTATTTGCGGAACCCCAGGAAATGTGCTGAATTGGGTATTCACATTCATGACATTTTGGATATCTGTAAAGGTGAACTGTTTAATGAAAATAAGTGGAAGTGGTGAAGTTACTGGGTTGAGTCATGCTTATGATGTGCTTTGCCTCTTATGTAAGCAGGTGCATATTGTGAAGATTCCACAACTATAGTTAAGAAATATTGTACAAGAGTCTGTTAACTTTGTGGTATTGAAAGATAAGGCCCTGCAACCAGATGTCAAATTATATCACAGATTCAGGTAGCATCTTTAGCAGTCTGGCAGAGGTAGGTGCTTTGACATGCAGCAGACTGGTTGAGGCGTGCACATCCACATTACTGACACAACAGCTGCATTTTGACTTGTGCATGAAAGTGTATTTGAATCACTGAGATAGTATTTTGAGAGGCTGTGTCCAGAAGGCTTTTGCTGGAAACAGCATGCCAGCCAGGGAGCTACCTAAACAGTTGTAGTTCATCTTCTGCACTCACATCTACACAGTCACCTACAGTAATAGGCAACAAAAGGTTAATTTCCATTGGAAGGTGGGACTCCCCATAGCAAGATGCAGGGGAGGGAAAGGAAGAAGCTTGATAGGAGGCACAGAGAACAGAAAAGTGTTGGAATTTAAAAAAAGTTATGAGAATCTTAACTTCAGTATCTTTGGATAAACTGATGACTATCAGATTACTTCTTTTTGAGTTACATAAGTCTTTGTTTTTGCTCTGAAACATTTTAATGTTGTTTTGCAGCCCATTGTATTTATTGTAGCATTTGGAGATGAGCTTCCTGGCATTGCTGATATTATTTTTCATATATTGAGACTGTTCTTGCATTTGATAACCTGGTGATGTTTGACTGGGCAAGTAGCCCATTTTTAGTGGTGACCCGGGGAGAAAAGCTCCCAAGTGAAGTTACAGTTGTTAAAGAATCAAGTAGAACATGGTACAGTAAGTAAGGTTACAAATGTTAAACATAATAGTACAATATAGGCTAGATAAGAACAAAAAGTCAGAATGTACACATAATTGTAAACCGAAAAGGTGTGTGTAGGAGTGGCAACAACCACAAATAACATCCAATGAACCACTCCTTGAGCCAAAAACCTACGACCACCAAGTAGTAAACACCTTTATTCAGGCCACATAAAATAATCCACTGTACACAAAACGAGTCAACAATCCAATAGTGAAATTAATCCACAAAACGGGTCAAGCGCTTTCGTCGATAGACTTAATCAGAACAGTTAATAATGTGTACTAACACCATTTTTATATGTACCTAGTACCATCAATTAAAAACAACCAATTCAAAATTAAAGTGGTAATGTATTTTCAACCTTAAAATCTTGAACTCCCCAAACAAAACTGTTTGTCTTATAAACGTACATTTAGTTATAAAAGTTTTTTTTATATATATAAAAACTGTATTGTTTCTAAAAAATGAACTTTTAAAAAACTGAAGTTGTCAGGTTTAGGTAATAAATTAAAACCAATGTCAAAACTGTGTTGCTCTGTATCTCAATTCAGGTTTTAAGCTAATGTATTTATTTAAACCTGGGGGAACTGTGGCATTTAACCTCAACTGCCATCTAACCTCAGCCCGAAGCAACTGGTTTCCCCAGTCACCCCCCCCTAAAGTTCTTACCTACAATTTCCAAAATACCAAATCTAAAAAAATAATCAGCGTGGTTAACTTTAATATGTTTGTATAGGCCGTTATTGTCATCCTTTTTCAGAATACTGTACGTGTGCTCATATATTCTCCTACTCAAACGCCTTTCTGTTTTTCCAATGTAAAAGTGACCACAGGTCTGACAAACAGCTAAATATACTAAGCCCTGTGAGGTACATGTGCCTGCCATATAGTTGACTACTATTTGGTTAGGTCCAAGTGAAACAGAAGGAGTGTCAATAATAAATCTACAATAATCACAGGCCCCACATTTGTAAGTACCTCTTCTAAAACTTTTTTTATCAGAGATTGGGTTTTCTAATAGATTCTTTAGGTTCCTGCTCACCCGATATGTAAATTGAGGACCGTCACCAATAGTTTTAAGTAACTCCATATTCCCTTTGAACATCGTCCAGTTGTTTTTAATTATATTTTTAACTAACTGTGATGTTTCACCATAGGTTAATACCATGGTTTGTGTAAAATCTATATCTACACTTGTCTCTTGACTAACCTTCTCCTCATCTTCACCTAATAATGGCTTAAATCTAGTACCCCATTCAAAACACACCTGGTCCTTTATATTGTTAATAAAACTCAATGGGTAACCTCGGGCCTCAAACATATTGCCCAATTTTTCCACCTCTATTTTAAATAGATCAAAATTTGAACACATACGGGCAACTCGCACCATTTGCCCTTTAACTATGTTCCTCTTCACGTGTATAGGGTGGCTACTTGAAAATTCTAAATAATCATTGGAGAATGTTGGTTTTCGATGTACACATGAAGTGAAACAGCACTCTCTTCTTTCGTCAGTTTCACATCTAAATAATTAATAGAGGAATTTCCACTATCACCAGTGAATTTGAAGTAATCACAAATTCCATTCATATAATCCAAGAATGTATCGTGTAACTCACCACCCTTCCACAAAACAAAAACATCATCCAAAAATCTCAGGTAAATTGACCAATTCCCATTGTAAGGTGACCCAAAAATATGCTGCGTTTCCCATTTGAACATGACAAGGTTAGCAAACAGTGGGGTACAACTGTTTCCCATTGCTACACCCCTTGTTTGTCGAAAAAACTCACCACCAAAGCAGAAAAAATTGTTTTTAAGAATCACTTCCATCAATTCTACAATGAAATTGATCATACTATTACTCAAACTAGTTTTTTCCACCAGAACATCATAAAAGAACTCGAGCCCCTTATCATGTGGTATTGAGGTGAAAAGATCAACCACATCTATGGTGGAAAAACAAACGTTTTTATCATAATACTGTCCCTTAATCCTCCTGAGAAAATCCCATGAGTCAATTAAAATATGATCAATGGGTACCAATGCCTCTCTGACCATACGGTCAATAAATACTCCTAATGGGTAGGTAATGCTGTTCGGGCCAGATATTATAAGCCTATAAGGGGGATCATGAACATCCTTATGTGTTTTAGGAATGCCAAAAGCTGTGGGGATGGTAGGATGTTCAACATTCAGGAAATTAAATATCTCCTCATTAATTGCACCTTGATATAATGAATCCTCCAACAGTAATCTGATCTTTCTGTAAGAAATGTTAATTTCATTCCTAGAAACACATTCGTATTTTGTTTCGTCTTGCAACATACAGAAGATTCTGTTGTTGTAATCCTCTGTGTTTGCTATTACCATGCCCCCTCCCTTGTCAGGTTTCATGAACCTGATATCAGTGTTACCTCTAAACCTGTCTAAAAGACATTTCTCAGTTCTGCTTAAATTAAAAACTTTTGACTTGTGTTCACTAATCTTGTGGTAAATCTCTTGAGAGCATACATTCTCGAAAGAATTTAATAAAGGGTGTAGTGGGGGGGTTAAAGCAACTCTTTTTCTTAACACAAACATTTGTTCTTTCCTTATTATGTTGTGTATCTTTAAATAAAAGTTTTAAATTCAACTTCCTCACAAACAATTTTAATTCAATTAATGTGTCACAAATGTTTTCCTTAAAAGCTGGAACAAATTTAACCCCCTTCATAAGCAAGTGAAACAAATCTCTATTAATTTCAACCCCAGCGTAGTTAAAAATATTAAATCCCCTGTAGGTGTAAACTAAACCATTGTTTTGAGCTACAATTGTTTAATCAGTTCCTGGGTCAGAACAGTTAACCACATCTAAACCTATTGGTAACTGTTCTTTCTCCAAACATTTTGGTTTCTGTAACTGTTGCGTCTCCCACCCCCGCCTGTTGCCCCTAAAACACATTAGCTTAAAACCTGAATTGAGATACAGAGCAACACATTTTTGACATTGGTTTTAATTTATTACCTAAACCTGACAACTTCAGTTTTTTAAAAGTTCATTTTTTAGAAACAATACATTTTATATATATATAAAAAAAACTTTTATAACTAAATGTACGTTTATAAGACAAACAGATTTGTTTGGGGAGTTCAAGTTTTTAAGGTTGAAAATACATTACCACTTTAATTTTGAATTGGTTGTTTTTAATTGATGGTACTAGGTACATATAAAAATGGTGTTAGTACACATTATTAACTGTTCTGATGAAGTCTATCGACAAAAGCGCTTGACCTGTTTTGTGGATTAATTTCACTATTGGATTGTTGACTCGTTTTGTGTGCAGTGGATTATTTTATGTGGCCTGAATAAAGGTGTTTGCTACTTGGTGGTTGTAGGTTTTTGGCTCAAGGAGTGGTTCAATGTACACATAATTGTAATAGAGAGAAAACTTATATATCAACAGCTTAAGTCAGTGGGGTTTTTTTTGCGATGAAAGATATACGTCTGAAAATAGAGTAGTTTCTTAGGCTAAGAGCAAAGCGTGTGAAGAATAAGAGGAGACAGAAAAGTAGCTTAGCCAGCGAAAGTGCAGGAGCATTTTTTTTTTTTTTTTACCCTTCGATGTCTGCTCTTCCTATCATTGTGAAGCAGAACTCACCAAGCTTTGGATTGTTCACCCACTAATAGGGAACGTGAGCTGGGATTAGACTGTCGTAAGACAGGTTAGTTTTACCCTACTGATGATGTGTTGTTGTGATAATAATCCTGCTCAGTACGAGAGGAACTGCAGGTTCAGACATTTGGTGTATGTGCTTGGCTGAGGAGCCAATGATGCAAAGCTATCATCTATGAGATTATGACTGAATGCCTCTAAATCAGAATGCAGCACTGCAGATCTCTTTTTATTCCTTAACTGAGTGTGATATGCTTAAATGTCTGTCCTTAAGACTGATGTGTCTTTTTACCTGAACAAGTTCCTTCTCAAGGAAACTGTCTTTGAATTACGTAGTTAGTGGATTTACTTTTGGTTTTGTTTCCGCTTGTGTGTGTGCAACTTCTGCACTGCTTTTGTCGGTTGTCTTTTTTGTTACTTTTTTTCCTTGGGCAAAGTCACTGAGAGTGCCTAACAAATACTGATACATCTCAGCAGAAAATTTGTCGGTAGACAACCCTTAAAAGTGTGTAGTGTTGCACAGAACTGTAACCAGATAACTGTGGCCGAATAATCGTACGGGAGGAAAAGGCAAATAGCTTACAAGTTTTTATTGTAGCAAAGCTTCATTAAATCAGCCATGACCACTCCATTTATAGCATGCTACCAGAGCTTTGAATAAGCTGCCATTGCTGCTGATACTGCACTGGAAACCAGTACTAAGGAGTGTATTTCTTAGTAAAGTTACTTGGACGGCATCTGTTTTTGTATGATAAATGTGTTATCAGTGATAGGATGTAGCCACGGATTTTGAAAGTTTACACCTTTTTCCAGAATGTAGCCCTCCCACCATTGCATGTTTTGTGCAGTGTAACTTGTCAGGACTGCTAAAAGAGAGGGAGGAAGCTCCCAAAATGACAAAAAAGCCATTTAGGTATCGGGGGAAAAATGAGTCTTTTAACAACATCGCTATAACAAATTGTGTGACTTAATAAAATAAGCTTTGATAAATATGCCAGGACTTTTTTAATTTATTGTTTAGCGCATCTCACTACACAACATAAATTAAAAATTGTAGGCTGTATTGTATGCTTGGCTACTTACTCCCTTAATTCTTTTTCACCAGGCTCACTCAACTATTTCAGTAGCCCCACTGTCTGCTTCCAATTGACACGCTCATTTTTCTATTGAAGAATGGGAACCAATGCACTGGAAAGGCAAATAATTCCTGAACCCTGGATACTGTACACCAGGCCACTTCCAGGGCAGGATGGAAACCCAGCAGCTCAAACCAAAGAAATTGGGCCCTCCTGCTGTCATGGTTGGAGCCCCCCAGTCCATTCATTACTTGAATCGAGGTTTTCCAGCCCCATTCTCCCAGGATAGGTTACAGTTAAGTAGTAAGGAGCAGGTCAGGCAGTCTGTCAGGTGGAACTGTTCCCTCCCCCCACACAAGAGCCTTCACTTCCACAGCATCTCCCTTGAGAGCTCCACTATGTTGTCTTCTGTGGGAAGCATGTGTGCCTCCGGATGTCTTCCCTGGTTAATGCAGCATATTGCTGGGCAGCATGTGCACAGCACACTCATTCTTTATAGGTGCAACACCCAGCACTACTCCTATTTTTCACTCAGGAGTCCAGCAGTAGTTGCATCCCTCCCACCCCCAGGATGGACAAGCAGGCAACAGCCACTCATTGCCATTTTCCCCGACTCTTTCCCTTCGGCTGCTGTGTCACTGATTGAACATGGGTCATCTGGGCCACAGCCAAAGCCTCATCCCTCTGCTCCACTGGGGTGAGCACTCCTTAATTACTGTTAAAAAAAGAATGATGGTGACGCTGTGTGAGATGTTGACATACACAGATGTGTACTTTGTTTATCAGGAGATAGAACTGAAAAATGTAAATAATGAAATTCTACAATATTTTCATATTTGGCAGTAAGCAACCCCGGATGTCTTCTAGTTCCCCTGGTTAATGGAGTGAAATGCACTAAATATGGCTTTCTTTGCTATTTTTGTTTTTTCTTCTTTTGAAAGATACAGATTTGGCATTGATGGTTTTATCAAGACAACACACAAAAATGCATTCCGCCAGCATGTGTTACTTAAGTTAGAAATTGGATATAGGAGTGTTAATTTGTCATAGTCAGGCTTTTCACTGACACAGATGTATTTCATTAAACTACTGCTCTTGTAATGTGTTTTCCTGTTTTAGTGGATGTTCTGAACATTGTTTTGTCATATTCTTTCTGTAAAAGCCTTAGACAAAATTTTAACATTGGGTAGTTCTTCAACTTGCAGAAATTCTGAAACCATTTTTATTGCTAGGTTTGTAATTACTAAGACGTAATGTTAGTCAGTGAATGCTTCAGTGAGAGTTAAGAGTACTGTATAAACCATCTCTTAAATCAAAAGTTCACTGTTATCCATTTATGATTTTTGGAAATAAGTTTATCTTGGCTAGGAATAGCAAAATGTGATGTATACTTAAGGGATAATGTCAGAAAAGAATGTGAGTAAAACAAGTCATCTTAACGTACCAACAGTCTTGATTGCACTTCCAGAAGAGCAGCATAGGGTTTTAGTTTATTATTCTGACATTGTTCACACACAGGAATGTGCACTTTTTTTAACTGTAAAACTTAACATTGCTCACTACTTGTGAATTAAAGAATTTCTACACAATTTAAAAAAGCTGTTTATTATTCTCTCATACCTTACAATGAAGCACTTGTGATAGAATCATGACTGAATATAGTCTGATTTACATTTAATGAAAAATGACTGGTCATGTAAATGTAGCCTTTTTTTTTTAAAATACCAATAAAAGGTCACTGTATAGTGATGAAACAGTGTGCAGTTCTAGATGTCACAAAAAGGAAACCATTATATCATATGCCATTTGAGATTGCAGACACTGAGTTCTCGTTTGTTGGCATGGAAACTTTAGGGTTTGAAAGGGTGTCCATCCATTGCCCAATGCCAAATTGCTCTATTCAAGTTTATATATATATATATATATATATATATATATATATATATATATATATGTATATATATAAATGTGTGTGTGTGTAATATCTATATGTATGTGTGTGTATGTATGTGTGTGTGTATATATATATATATATATATATTGTGTGTGTATATATATATTTTATATATATATATATATATATATATATATATTTTATATATATATATATATATATACACATACAATATATATACTCTCGCTCTCTCTCTCTCTCTGTGTATGTGTGTATATATATATATATATATATTTATTTATTTATATTTTCCCTCCTGTCTGAAGCCTGTTCCAACTGGACTCAATTTCATTCAATCCTTGGTGATGAGGATTCCCAAGCACCACAGATGTGAGAGCCTTCAAGGGGGGCTGTAATTCATGCGACTGTGAGGCTTGCTTGTTTTGTCACTGGCATCCCAGGTATCAGATTTGTATGGCCTAATCTCACCCTGTGGATTGGGGGACAAATCACTTACATCACTATGGGGACTCACAACTCCCTTCCATGCAGCACCATGTGTCCTCTGAGGGATTGTGGCAGTATACATCCTTTTCCATCCCCCCTCCCCTCTCTGCACAATGAGCATGACAGTCTTCCACTGCCAGCTTTGTCAAGCAGCTTGACCTATTAATCAAAGTCAATTCACCCGGGCTCTCATCAAGGCTTTGTTTCTGTATGCCACTGGAGCTGGCTTGCTCTTTGTTTGTTAAAAGTTGCATTGCTTAAGAGTCTGATTGCTTTTTCTAAATAGGAGAAATGCATTTGTGCTTGAACTGTGTTTTCTTGTGTGAGATCTCACAGCTTCCAAGAGAAATTATGAAACAAGTTTTCTGCTGTTTTTTTTTCCTTCCTTGTGTAAAAATCTTGAAGTGTGAACGTTCTGAGGAAAACGTGTTTTTTTTTTTTTTTTGTTTGTTTTTTTTTGACTGCTGGGTGTATTTATATGTTAGTGTTATAAGCTTAAATACACACATTTAAATGATACAGATTTTTACAAATTCAACAGCTAGCTAGTTTCAAAGAGACTGATGAGATGCAAGTCTTTCTTGCAGCGATCAATACCTTTTTGAGTCATACAGTTATCGTGGTAGTTAACCTCCTATACTCCGGGTTACTGGACTGCATTCTTTGCAAGGACAGTAAATGCTTTTTTCTTTTCTTTGTTTTCCTGTTTTTCTATGTGTAATATGACAGAGCAAACTATAGTGATAAACATTTTACTAAAGAAAAGTTATTTTATTTGAAATGGTAGATTTGTGAGTTTTGGGTTTGATCAGTGTGCTAACATGGCATTTACTCTTGACATCCAATTTGTACACAGAAGTAATTATTGGAAGGTAATGGCCCTGATTCCAAAGGACATGCTGCAGTGTTAAGTATCGTCTTATACTGAGAGCAGGCTGCGAGCAGGTGTTTTGGAATCTGGTCCCTGTAGTAAGGCAGTTTATAGATGGGCCTTCCAGTCAGTGTAAGTGACTTACTCCGGTGTAAGACTTTTGTAATCTGGTCAGACTTGCAGTGAGAGCAACTCGTTTGGAATCTGGCCCATTGAGACCAGTCACTCAAGCTTGTAGCAGTGCAGGCTTTGTCTTAATAGACACTGACCCACCGGTGAGAGAAATGGGCAGTAGGATGCCAAGCCAGCAGGCTGCAGACAGATTTGATCCTGGTAAGGATGATATGAGCAAGCCTGTTTAAAAAAGTGGGGGGCAGTTTGGAGCTGTGCAGTGAGTTAGAAGAGGGATTTAGCACTTTTCACAGGAGAAGAAGCTGGATATTTTTTTCTGTTGGGAGGATATGGGTACTTTTGGTTTCTCCCCACATCCTAAACACATGCAAGTAGTTTAATTGGTGATTTTTCTAAACTGCTTGCAAGAGAGAGAGAGAGAGAGAGAGAGTGGGTGTGTTTGTTCATGGGCGTGCACTCATTATGTGATGACCCACCACCCATTTCAGGATTAGTTCTCTGCCTTACTGTTTTGCAGGATAAACTCTGACTAATCCACAGCTCTCTTAGAACAAAGCAGTTATTGGAATATGAATGCATTAATGATATGGGAAGGATTGAAAGCTGATGAGCATTATTTACTGCAGATATTTAGAGGTACTTATTTACGATGTTTGCAAAATTAAACTTTGAGAAGTTCAGATGTACTTTGCCTATTAACTGGAAGGCAGTAGCTCCCTAATTTATTTTTCTAAATGGGGAATGGAAATGCTATTTCACTTTATTTATTTATTTAGTTTTATTCTGCCACCCTGTATGTAGAACCATCTCCTGATTAAGTAAGCCACAGTATCCCTCTGCTTGTCTGCCTTTTCTGTAGTCCACTTTTAAGAAAATTGTTCTGTCACAGACTCTCTGCCAGTTTAAAATCTAATTGTTAGGATCATCCTTTGTCAGTAGTGGACTGCTTTCATCACTCGCCCATTTCCTTTTTTAATTTTTGTGTTTATGCTATGACCTTTTGTAACAGAATATATCAGGTCAGTAATACTGCACACTTTGACTTACAAAGGCATGTTACTGCATTCAAATATTTGTTTCGGCCTGATAGTGGGAAAAGGATGTTCTTTTCATTCTCATCACCTTAAGTGTGATACTTTCATGTAGGCATTTCTTTGTTTGTACTTGCTGCAGTGGAATCTTCTTTTTATCCTCCAGGTGGATCTTCAGAGCATTTTTCAGAACTTTTATTGTGGTAACATGCATAGTTTTGCCTTCACTAATGACAGTCTATATTTATCCTAGATTAACAGCCCTAACGTTTGAGCACAATCCTAACTGTTGAACAGCTTGTAGCTTTTGTTTATGAGCATACATATTTTGTGATTATGGAATAAAGCTTGCCCTGGGATTTTTATTTAACACATTAGTTGTGCTACCAGTGCTGTGAGTTTGTTTTAGATTGCAGTCATTCATATATGACTGCTAGCTGTAGTAGTAAATATTTCTGTTGTTTTGTTTTATGTACTATGTCCATAATTTTGTATTTGTTTTAAGGTAATGTAGCATTTTCAGTAAATAAGAAAGTCTCAAAAAAAATTGACTCATTTGTTATGAAAATAGACAGTATTGCCCCTAAATTCACATCATGTCTAGCCCTCCATTTCATATTTACTGTAACATCAGAGACTTTCTAGTAGTGATTCCCATTTGAGCTTGACAATTTTTGGGGCTAGCAGAAGTTAACAGACATAAGAATTCTGTCTTGTGGAACACCAGAGACCATGTGCATCAGGATAAGATCCGATTGTATATTTATGACAAGGTGTTTTACAAGGTTGAACATAGAATGATATATGGGGTGTTGTAGTATAGAATGCAAAAAAGTGAATAAAGGAGTCTGGGTGTTAAGTAACATCATTAATTACTTGGTTTTGCCATACACTTCAACTTATGAAGTGTTTTGATCTTTCCAAGGAGCAGTGCAGTTTTAGCAAGAAGCTAACCACAGTAGGACAGGGTAATGTTTAGCAGAGATAAAGACAGAGATGGACCGCATAAGTCCAAAGCAGCTGACGACGCTTCTTCTAAGCTATTCGCCAGTTAACCTGTACTCAGTGAGGCGCTTTCGCACCCCCTGGTACCCGCTTCTTCAGATTCGCAGGCCTCTATTGAGACCCATTCGGAGTCCGGTATGCCGCGAGATGCTTCTTCGACTGTGGAACCTGTGGATGTCTCTACCTTGGATTGGTCCAGAGCCACTGTGCAGGCACCGACTTCTGAGGGTGTATTCAGGCCTACTGACTTGCATATTAAACCGACGCCATCTTCTTCTTCAAGGCCTAAAACTCGATCCATGCCTAGAAAACCGACGCCCAGACTGCATGGTCAGGCCTCTATGCCGAAAAAACAAATGATAAGAATGGCTGAAGACATTATTACTCTAATCAGGACAAGCTACCCTTCCCCCTCTGAGACCTAGGACTAATTTTCCTTCTGATTCTTCTGATCAGGACTTTGACATTTCTGTTTCCTCTGATGTCCAGGATTTACCCTCATCTACCTATGAGGATTCTGATGCAGAGGACTCCATTCCCTCTGCTTCCCTTCCAGAGGATTTCTCTTTTGGTGAAACCTTGCATACTCTTAGGGAGCATTTTCGCTGGGAGAGCCAGGATTACTCTGACTCCAAAAAGAGGTTTAGGGATTTCTTACTCCTGCCCCAACTAAGGCCTTTGGCCATCCCTCCTGTACTGGACATTGTTGATGATGCCTTCTCGGAATCTAGCCTGGCCCCTGACCCTTTACCTCCTGCTCCCAGAAAACCTGATAGGTATTACAGGGTTCCTGAATCTCTCAAGTTCCTCTTCAAAAATCCTACTGCGGATCCTGAGACTATTAAACAGGGACCCAAGGGTATTAAGGGTACTACTTCCAAAAATCCTACCACCTCTGATAGAGATTCCAGGATGCTGGATAGATGGGGTAAGAAGGTATACACTTCTGCAACCTTGGCCATTAGGGCCTTAAACTGCCAGTTTCATATAAAGTATCAGCAGCATATTATTGGATTGCTTAAACAGAAAATGATGTTGATTCCTGACTGTGCTGAAAATAAGGATTTACAGGATTTAATGCATTCTACTGAACAAGTTGGAAAACATACCGTGCAATGTGGTTTTGGTTCATTAGAGGCATCTTGCAGGGCTGCTGTCAGTGAGTCGGTACTTAGAAGGCATGCTTGGCTTAAGGAACAATCTTTGCCAGATCATGTTAAAGTTAAACTGCTGGATGCTCCCCTAAACCAAGACCACCTGTTTGGCAACAAAGCAGAAGAAGTACTTAAAAAGATGGAGGAAAAAGTTAAATCTATGCAAACTGTTAAAGATTTCCTGCAAGTACAGCCTCCCAGATTTAGTAGGCATTGGCCCTCTAAGAATTGGTCCTTTCCTGCCTCTTCCAGGCCTTCGCAGTCCAACCAGCTGAACACCCAGGCTTCAGTCCCAAGGTACTCACAGGACTAAGCAGTGGGGGGCTCCCACTTCCAAAGCAGGGAGTAGTAAGACTCCCCTCTATGGTAAACTGTTTAAATTACTTAACTTTAAACCTTCCAAGCCCTGCACAACTGACTGTTCCTTTAGGGGGAAAGACTGCCCTGCAGGCAAAAAATTGGGAATTCATTACCCAGGACAAATGGGTTTTAAATGTAGTTTCCCAAGGATACAGATTCCACTTCCACTCCTTACCAACCCCAAACGGTTGGCCAGATTTACCTCCAAATCAGTGGGCAGAGGCTCAAAAGCAAGTTCTTTCTCTTTTAAGCATCAGGGCTATTCAACCTGTCCCAGAAGAAGAATGGGGACAAGGTTTCTACTCGAAACTTTTTCTGGTACCCAGAAAAGACAATTCCTGGTGTCCTATCCTGGATCTGTCTATCCTAAACACATTTTTGGTGATCCCAAAATTTAAGATGCTAACTCTTCATCAGCTGCTGCTAGGCAAAGATGCCTGGTTGGCAACACTGGATTTAAAGGAAGCCTACCTGCACATCCCAATAAGGGAATCTTGCAGAAGATACCTACGCTTCAAAGCAGGCTACATGCACTTATCAGTTCTCTGCACTGTCCTTTGGCTTATCCACTGCGCCCAGGGTATTCACAAAGTGCCTAGCTCCAGTCATTGCTTTTTGCGGTCAAAGAAATATTCAAATATACCCATACCTGGACGATTGTCTAATTCAGGCAGAAAGCCAGGACATACTATTAAATCATCTGGCATTTGTAAGGAAATTGTTAACTTCTCTGGGGTACACCATAAACAAAAAGAAATCGCATCTTGTACCCTGCCAACAAATTGTATTCCTGGGAGCAAGCTTGAATACAACTTCCCAGATGGCCTACCTTACTCCAGAGAAACAAGTTCATTTGACAGCCTACTTCAAACTACTGGCCATAAATACCCAGCTATCTGGAAGGAAAATACTGCAAGCCCTGGGGTTCATGGCCTCCTGCATTCTACTAATTCCATATGCAAGACTGCATATGAGGAAACTACAATGGTGTTTAAAAAGCCTATGGTGTCGTCATTGTCAGGATCTAGAATCAATGATTCCTATCATACCTTGTCTACAGATAGAGTTCCTTTGGTGGGAAAAGGCCTGCCACCAAAACAAGGGACTGCCATTCACTCTACCCCCTGCCACCCAAACCCTAACAACAGACGCATCAGACTATGCATGGGGGGCTCACTTGGCAGGGAAGTGCATTCAGGGCAAATGGAACCCAAGTCAAATGCACCTGCATATCAGTCAAAAAGAAATGTTAGCTGTACAGAATGCTCTGACAGCCTTCAAGGACCACATTCTTCCAGGACAGTTATTGGTAAAGACGGACAGCACCACTGTTATGTGGTACATAAGCATGGAGGTATCCACTCCTGTCCTCTCTGCAGACTAGCCATTGCTCTGTGGAACACAGCCTTGAGCTGCCAAGTGCGCCTACAGGCTCAGTTCCTGCCAGGAAAGCTAAATACACTGGCAGGCGACCTAAGCAGAAATCTCATGGACCCACACGAGTGGAAACTTGAACCAAAGATATTCAACATGTTGAGAAACAAATGGGGGAGCCCAGAGATAGACCTGTTTGCCTCCCCTCAGAACTACCAGTTGGACAAATTCTGCACAAGGACTCCCCACAAACAAGCTTGGAAAGTGGATGCCCTGTCCTTCACCTGGAAAAACCTATCAGTTTATGCCTTTCCCCCTCTGCCTCTCTTCTCCAAGGTACTACTAAAGATCAAACAGGACAAATCAAGGACAATACTGATTGCACCAGACTGGCCACGCCAACACTGGTACTCCCTCTTGCACACTGTGTCACTGCTGGCACCATGTCACCTGCCTCAGACTCCTGCCCTACTGTCCCAGCAGGAGGGCCAGATTCTGCACCCACAGCTTCAAACCCTGAACCTGCCAGCCTGGCTAATTACCTGATCTCTCCATTGCCATCCCTCAGTAGCAAGTGATGGATGTCATTCTGGAGGCAAGGAGGCCTAGTACTAGAAAATCGTATGCTGAAAAATGGAAAAGATTCTGTTCCTGGAGCCAAACTTAAGGGATGGGCACAGCAGCACCCAATTTACCTCAGATTCTTCAATACTTAACTGAGGTGCTTCACAAGGGCCTTTCCTTTTCCTCCATCAAAATTCATGCCTCAGCCATTTCAGCTCATTACAGTACAGAACCACCTCTCTTCTCTCATCCACTGCTGAAGCAGTTCCTCAGAGGGGCCAAACTTAAGGCAACCCAGGGGAGCCCCTACTCCAGCCTGGGACCTTAATTTTGTACTGGAAAAGCTCACTTTACCTCCCTTTGAGCCAGCTGCAAATGCAGAGTTGAAATTCCTTTCTTGGAAAGCAGCCTTCCTTCTGGCCATGACTTCAGCAAGAAGGGTGTCGAAATTACAGGCTCTCATGGCAGTGGAGCCTTTCATCATCTTTCATGCGGACAGGGTGTCCCTCAGGACCAATCCTTTCTTCATGCCCAAGGTGGTATCCAGTGTGGCCCTTAATCAGTCCATTCATTTGCCAATCTTCATTTCTAATCCACAGAACAAAGGGGGAACGAATACTGCACTCCTTAAACGTTCACAGACAACTTAAATTTTACTTGGACAGGACTAAACCTCTCAGGAAATCTGAACAGCTGCGGGTTCATTTGCTGCAGGGGCAGAGGGGAAGGCCATTTCAAAGCAAACCATTTCTAAGTGGATATGCCACTGCATTCATTTCTGCTATAAGCACCATGGAAAACCTACCCCACAGGGGATAAGACCACATTCAACTAGGGCTACCTCTACAGCCTTTCTCAGAGGTGCCCCTACCAGGGACATCCTAGAAGCTGCTACCTGGAGTTCTGTACATACCTTCACCAAGCATTACCACTTGCCAGTTTTTTCTAAATCCGGAGCTGGCTTTGCCACTGCAGTCTTGCAGGGCCTTATAGCTGGTCCTAATGCTATTTAATTATCTCCTCCCATCCTTAGCTTTGGGAATCTACCCAAAAGTGATGACTGCAACAGTGAAACACGAAGAACATAGTACAATTGTGTACACTTACCATAAATGTAGATTTTGGAGTGTATTCACTGTTGCAGTCCTGGTTACCCTCCCTCCAGCCCCCTGACTTCTATTGACTATACCACTATTCTTGTTGGCTATGCTTAAAGCTTTTTGGTGTATTTGCTTTTTTGTTGGAGATGTAACCTTGTATATAATTGCTTCGGGCACTGCATGGCAAGAAAAACTGATGTAATGGTATCGGCTGCATGATTTATACCCCTGACTACCTGACGTCATGGAAGATGAGACAGCATCCGATGCAGGACCCAAGACTTTGATAATCAGGCCAACTGAGGGCTACTGCAAGCAGATAACCCAAATGTTATGACTGCAGCAGAGAATACACTTGAATGTCTACATTTATGGTAAGTGTACACAACTGTACTTTTTGTGGGTAGGAGGCAAACTTTTGACAAATGTTCAAAAAAGCTTCATGTAAATGCTTCATAACCCAAGATAATACTTTATAACACTACCAGCCCAATAATCTCCCATCCCGCCTTCAAACACAAGCAGCTCAATGCCAACAAATGCATTCAAGAAGTTCCCCATGCCTTATCTGACCTCTGGCTATTTCCTTATTCCTTGATTACCCACTCTTGCACCTCTCAGCATTTCTATTGCCACCCACCCCTTCCTGTCAGTACTTTTCTTGTGCATACTGTAAATACACATTCTGCACATACCGTCAGTAAACATTGTTCTAAGCACTTCAGGATCACTGTGTTTTCGAAAGCATTAACATTGTACTACATGTTCAGCTTTCTTGTTACTCTTCTACCGTAGATCCTGCTAATGTTTATTTGTATCTGTTAATGCTTTAAATGTTTCCAGTACTGAATATGGTTTTGTTTAGCTTTACTTATGGTATAATATTTGTACTCTTCTGAGCAGAGCCTGAAAGTGAACCATTTGGATAGTGTTCTACCTTGGTCAACAGTGATTAAATAAGTCCACCTGTATGACCACAGACTGGCTCACTCGCTAACCTAACTCACCTCAAAGATGTTGGACTGATTAAGCTCCTGGCCTGGATAGGGAATGAATGTATTGGATGGCTGTTGCCTTTTTATTTATTTGAATTGTTAGCCTGTGAATAGCACCAATCACAAATGACCAATTTCAGTCTCAGCCTGGTGGAAAAGTACAACATTAAAATTAATTTATAAAATGCAGATCGTGTCAGTACAATACAATGTGTACAACGAGATCAGAGTAATGTTAAAATAAGGTAAGTATAGTTAAACATTCGGTATGAAAAATTCATTACATTATGTTACACAGCTAACTGAAGTTGAAATGAGTTTGTGTTATACAATAGTTTTATACACTGTGTACAAAGAGAGTCAAATTTTAATTTCATATATAGTTAGAGAGAGAAAGTAAGAACGTTTAGATTGACAGAATATGGTATAACATTAACATTTAGCAAGTTTCAAAAGATGAGGTTTTAGCTGTGTCCGGAATGCTGTATGGGATCACATTGTTTTTAAATAAAAGTAATGAGATTCCTAGAGTTTGGGGCAGAGACCAGAGAAGCAATGATCTGTGCAGTGAAGTCTATTATTTGGGGCTAGTTCCCTGTTCAGTGAAACTTGTTTTGGAGGCTAGTTCTCTGTGCCATGAAGCTTGGTTTATGAGGTTAGTTCTCTTTCTAGGGAATGAATGGGCTTGGATCACCCTTGAATAATGAACATTGATGGAACAATGGAACGACTCTGGATAGCTAGGGACACTTTTAGGAAGCCTGTGTTCATGGGGGAGGGGAGAGTTAAAAATTTCAGATCATGCCAAAATCAAGTCAACAGAATATGCAGTAACTGAAAGTGAGTATGCAAATATGCTGGCAAGCAGTATGTATGCCCAGAAAACTGTTTCATTTATAGACAAAGTTGCCCATTCAGGTGTTCCCCCATTGATACAACAGTCCAGGTTATCATTATACTCGTATTTAATATTGAAGAAGTCATGCAAAAAGATGAAATTAATATAAAATGCTCCCTGATAAAAATAAACTAATAGTGGATGCTTCCAAACTAGCAGCAGGCTTCATATTCCTCTGTGCATTTCTGTCAACTAGAAGTATACAGACATTGAACTGTCCACTACAGGTCCCCTACACCAGTCCTACTTTTTAATTAAAATTAAATGAAAAAAAAAGTAAATTATCAAAGCCCTTTTGGTGGTTTCCAGTGCACACTATACATATCACCATATCAGTTTTACAAAAGATAGTGCTAGCTCATTTGTCAAAGCCAGCCTCAGACAAATGCAGGTTTTGAACACTAGTGCAGTTGACTGCCAAGTATTTGACTGGATCATGTTGACAGAACTGCAGTCAAGAGTAGTGATACAGACTGTGTCCTACAACTAAATGATTTTATGCAAGGAATCCTGCAGGACATATGGTAGCCCACACCAAATGATTCTGGGTAAGAAATCCTGCAGGACACAGGGTAGCCCACACCAAATGATTCTGTGCAAGGAATCCTGCAGGACATAGGGTAGCCCACACCAAACAATTCTGTGCAAGGAATCCTGCAGGACATAGGGTAGCCCACACCAAATGATTATGTGCAATTAATTCTGCAGGCCATAGGGTAGCCCACACCAAATGATTCTGTGCAAGGAATCCTGCAGGACATAGGGTAGCCCACACCAAATGATTCTGTGCAAGGAATCCTGTAGAACATAGGGTAGCCCACAACAAATTATTCTGTGCAAGGAATCCTGCGGGACATGGGGTAGCCCATCTTTCCAGGATTTCTTTAAGATCTAAAGAGTGAAGAGGAATTAGTTCTGTGATTGTTTGGTGCAGTTATTTGTGTAAACTTTCTAGAGGGTTATTAATAGCCTTAAGTTCAGTTAGCATCAGAGGGAGATTTGTTGACCTTAAGCAGCTGAAACAGTGTTAGATAACTGAGCCTTCCTTTTGGTAATGTATATTTTATAAACAGAGGAGTGGACCAGTTGTCCAGTCATTACATTACTATTTGATTGTAAATTGCTTGACAATTCCATTCCTTTTCATTAGATGCTTTTCCTCCCTCTACTTGCTGACTACCAAACCACTGTCCTATCAAGCTGAAGCTCATTTGATGTCCTTCTATGCCCATGTTGCAATATTCTTTACATGAGGGAGTTGCCTGCCAAAATGACCCAACGTCAGCCAGTATACAAAAGACTTTTACTACTTAGAGATGCGTGGTATGTCGCATGTAGGCTGCTAATGGACATAGGCCATAAAAGTGACGTACACGCACACCATCTCTTTGCTGCCAGTCCGAATGCTTCACTCGTACATACGGTCTGCTTGCTGAAGTGGTTGCTGTCTCTGCCTTTCTGATAAGTGCCCCATTGGGAAATCCTTTCTTTACTCTTTCTGCTGTGGTTAGGTTTAGTGTCATCCAGGAAAGGCAAATGCCAATGTGGATGTCAGATTCCACATAAAGACTATCACCAGCAGTGCCTTTTTTGTCTTGGACCTACCCACTATCATAGATCTTGCCCTATCTGCCAGGCCTTTGTGCCTAAAACATTGAGAAGTAGGTTATCTTCCCTTTCATTATATTTAGAGAATCAGTGCTTGAAACTCCTTGCAAAAAGAGCTATGGAGGGATCCTCAGGGCCTGAAGCTGAGTTGCTTGTGAAGTGGAAGGCCAAGAAGCTTAGGCTTGAAACTTCAACTACACCTCCAGTGGCAGACGTCTGTCCAGAGGCAGTTATTAGTCCGGAGAAACGTTTAGCCCCTATGTCTGATTCACAGGGCAAGCCTGTAATGGAGGTCGCCTTGGATCAGGATGACAGCACGTCCTTGGAGGTACCACAGGCATGCAGCGCAAAAGTCCAGGGGGAGCCTAGACTTGTGATCCCTGAAAGCCCTAGGGGGATCTCTCGGATATTGGTTAGAGAGGAAGCTGATTTCGACATTATTGAATCTAGGTCTGCATCTGGTCCACCGACTTTGCATAAGGCATGCCAAGAAGAAACAAAACAAACAAGCACTTGTCACCTCCCACAGATCCACAAAAGAATTGGCAAAACTTTACACAGACCATTTTCAATGCTATTATGTCCCTTAAGCCTCCTCTAAGGCCTTCAGTACCGGCCACACCCTGGGTTTACCTCTCCTCAGAAGAGGGTTAGGGAAGAGGCTTCTTCTTCTGAAGAAGAATCCTCAGAGGGTTAGTCCCTAGCTTATTCATCTTGGATCTACTCCCTGCTGAATTATGCATCTCCAGAGGAAGATTCCAATGGGAGTGATTTCCCAATGGAGGAAATTACTTTCAGTGAGACCTTTGGTAAGATGAGGTAATATTTCAAATGGGACAGTTGTGAGATGTCTGAAGTACAAAAATGTTATTACGAATTACTTCAGGTAGATACTCCTAGTCCTTCAGCTGTACCTCTTATCCTACCTGCATTTTGGATGATTTTGCATCTTCCAGTAGGACTCCTGATTCCCAGACTCCAGCAGCTAAGAAACCAGACAAATTCTACAAGGTGCCTGGAGACTGTAAGTTTCTTGTAGAACCACACTAAAGGAAACGCCAAACACAAATATTCCACACAGGAACAGGGTTCAGGTCCAAGAACAGAGATAAACCACACCGGAGATACTATCCAAAGTATTTAATGTCCGCAATTTTCAAAGATTAAGCGCTTTCGTACAGGTACTTCATCAGAATCAATAAAAAGTAACATCCAGCACTCTTAAATACCCCACCCTTAATCCACTATCCAATAAGATTAACACATACATTAAATGTTGAAATTGGAAATATTAAAAATAACATCAACTGCATTGATAACACTAAACATTCTACCTAAAAACATTTGGTTATGTATACGTTTTGTATCAAAATAAATTTAATACATAAAATTATACAAACAAGGATGATGGTCTAGCTGTTATACCAAATATAATTTTAAAACACTGGCAATGGATGTACTGTCATTAAGGCCAGGTAAATTGGTGGCATCAAGCCTTAATTGCCATCTGAGCTCCTTGGCTTCAAATAAATCTTCCCAGGATCTTCCCCTGTAATTCCTTTGCAATCATTCCAAAACAAAAAAGCCAAAACTATGATCTTTGCACTCACTAATGTGTTTGGCCAATGCATTTTTTAATTCCTGCTTCCTGATGTCCAGTCCATGTTCATACATTTCTTATGCGGAAGGAAAGGTGTACCCAAAACCAGCAATGACAAACCGGAATGGGGTGAATGATGTGTTCCAGGGGGAGGATACTAGGAGATTCGACAATCAGGCCCATGAGGAAACCGAGGCCACTTTAGGGGGGAACCAGTTTGGCGAGCTCCGGAGGTCCGAACGTATCCGGAATCAAAGGAGTTACAACCAGGGAGTGTATCGACAAGCTTGGGGGTACCAGCAAGGGAATCCCAAGTATGCAAAGCGGCCATACAACTGGAATTAGCATCAGATGAGGTTGAAGACGCTACAGATGTTTGCACGGAACTGGAGAGAGGCTGATATGGGTGAATTGGAGATTTATAGAACTCTGTCATTTACTGGGACATTACGGAATTGTATGACAATTCCGTCAACATTTCCCCGTGTTGGGTCTCGGAAAATGAACCTGTGACGGTGGAAGGGGAGTTGGACGTGGAGAGAACTGAAAAGAGTGTTCCAATGATTGTTAGCAATAAAACAGGTGACTTTGTGTTGTACAATTACAGTGATTTTTATTGCAATGTTGAACATGCTGAATTATTGAGTAGTGATAGCCTTTTAATTGATTTAAAACTTTTTCTTAGAAAGGTCAACTTTAAGATTTTGTTTCAAGCAGGGGAAGAGGGCACAGGGGATGTTATTAAGAGAAGTAGTGTTTTTAACCCCCTTTACCCCTTCCATTGATCATAGTTGAAAAACTGGTTGAACTTGAGTTTAGGGGCCTTGTGGGGAAGGGCTTCTATTGTAATGGCAATGGGAATTTGAATGATTTGGGGTTGTGCCTATTGAGGCAACTTTCCAGGAACAAGCAGCTTAGGGTTATGAAACCTGACAAGAGGGGTGGGATGGTTATCATGAGCAAGGTAAAATATGTATCAAAAATATCTTGCCATGTCAACAATAGTGACATGTATGAAGAGACATCAATGAATATCATCAATTTGGCATACAAACGCATTGACTTTTACCTACAAGATATGTTGGATGAGGAGGAAATTTCATCTAGCACCTTTGATTATTTCCAGGTTAAGTATCCAGTGATACCATGTATCTTTATTATTCCCAAAATACACAAAAGTATCACTGATCCACCAATGAGGCCTATAGTCAATGCAAGGAAAGCAAAAACCCACCCCCTGGGTAAATATGTTATCATCACCTTAAATAACAGCTTGGGGTCCTTTAATCACATCTGCAAAGATTCCTGGGATTTTCTGATGAAAATTAAAAATGTTGAATTTAATGAACAAAGTATTTTTGTAACGGTAGATGTGGATGAATTGTTTAACACAATCCCACACGATGTGGGATTAGAATGGTTCCATGACTTTTTGTGTGAATGTGCTGTTTTAGATAATAAAACTGTTAACGTTCTTGTTCTGTGTATAGAATTGGTCTTAAAGTATAACTTTGTTTATTTGGAAGGCCAGTACTGTAGACAAAGGAAAGGGTTAGCAATGGGAGCTTCTTGTGCCCCCATTTTTGCAAATATTGTATTGTTACAATGGGAGAGACGTATCCTATTCCCACATTTCAAGAAAACACCTTGGAGTTTGTATCTCCAATTTTTGGATGATATTTCTATTGTGTGGGATAGGAAAGTTAGTGAAATTTGAGGGGTTTATTGAGTTTTTAAACGCATCTACCCCTTTTTTGAGATTCACCTACCAACATAACTCTTTTAATATGAATTATTTGGCTGTTACTATCTCCAAGGATTTGCAGAACAAGAGGTGGGTCAGTACTACCTATCGAAAACCAACCTTCAGTAACAGCATATTACTTTTCGAGAGTAACCATCCCGCACATCAAAAATTTGGCACTATTAAAGGGCAATATATCCGTCTTGCCCGTATGGCATCAAACTGGGAAACATTTGTTAAAGAATGTGAAAAAAATGGGTCACATGTTTTCAAGTAGAGGGTATCCTTTCGAAATGGTTTCCCAGGTGTGTATGGATATAAAAACAAAAAGGGAAAAGGGTGAGATCATCCCCCTTATTTGTTCCCATGAACTCTTAGGTAGCAACCTACTTAGGGGGCGAAGCAAAAATAATGGGTTGGAGTTGCAAGGAGCTTTTATTACGCAATATTGGAATGAGGCTGCTCATATTACAAATATTATTTATAAACATTGGCATATTTTTTCTCATTTTAAGGAAATGAGCACGGTGGCAAGTGAAAAACCCAAGATAATTCTTAGGAGAGGAAAAACCTTGAAGAACCATTTAGAGCAGGGTACTTTTGATTACGGGTTGGATTACACAAGCAAAAAATGGGGAACAAACAAATATGGCAATTGTGCCCAATGTAAAATGGTCATGGAAGGAGATTGTGTGAAGGTGAACCATTCTATTATTTTTTCGAAAGTCCATAGTAATTATAATTCGGTGGAAGTTATTTATGTAGCCAGGTGCTCAAAATGCAAATGTTGTTATGTGGGAAAAACCAAGAGAAAATTTAAGGAGCACATGTATGAACGTGGGCTGGACATCAGGAAGGGGGAATTAAAAAAAAATGCATTGGCCAAACACATTAGTGAGTATAAAGATCATAGTTTTGGCTTTTTTGTTTTGGAACGCGTGCAGAGGGATTATAGGGGAGGACCCTGGGAAGATGTATTGGAAGCCAAGGAGCTCAGATGGCAATTGAGGCTTGATGCCACCAATTTACCTGGCCTTAATGAGAGTACATCCATTGCTAGTGTTTTAAAATTAAAATCATATTTTGTATAACAGCTAGGCCATCATCCTTGGTTTTATAATTTTATGTATTACATTTATTTTGATACAAAACTTATATATAACCAAATGTTTTTAGGTAGAATGTTTCGATTGTTATCAATGTAGTTGATTTTATATTTAATAGTTCCAATTTCAACATTTAACATATGTGTTAGTCTTATTGGATAGGGGATTAAAGGTGGGTTTTTTAAGAGTGCTGGATGTTATTTTTTTATTGATTCTGATGAAGTACCTGTACAAAACCGCTTAATCTTTGAAAATTGTGAACATTAAATACTTTGGATATTATTGCCGGTGTAGTTTATCTCTGTTCCTGGACCTGAACCATTATCCTATGTGGAATAACTGTAAGTTTCTTTTCAAAACCCTTCTGCTGACCTTTCCTCATTACAGTGGCTTCTGATAAGCCCTCAAGGTTACTTTCCTCCACCATCCTGCATCCCTCTGACAAAGATGATAGACATATGGAGAGGTTAGGCAAAAAAGTATACACTTCTGTCACCCTTGCCTCTAGGGCTATTAATTGTCACACACAAATGACTAAATACACCTTGGAACTCTTGTTCCAACTTTCTAAAATTATTTTGGGTTTGCCTGACTCAGAAAATAAGTATCTGGCTTCATCCTTGCTTGGGACATCTTCTCCGATGGCCCACCATTCAATAAAATGTAGTTATGATGCTGTGGAGGCTTCAGCTAGGGCAGCTGCCATAGGTTCAGTCCTGAGAAGATTTGCCTGATTGAGACTTCAGCCTTTGCCAGAGGACATTAAATCCAAACTCATGGATGTTCCTCTGGACAATTCAGCCCTGTTTGGGGCAGCTGCTGCAGACTTGTTTAAAACCTTACAGTTGAAGGGTAAGGAGAAGCAGGAACTGAAACACATCCTGGTTTCCCTTGTACAAAATTCCAAAGGAATTATCCTTCTAAACCTGTGTTTGTTAGAAGGCAGTCACGGGCCCCTTCAGCTAAGGTTAAAAAGTCTGTAAGGGAACTTAGCAATTCAGAAGTCTCCAGCAAATTCCACCTCAAAAACAGCCCTTTTCAGACAGACCAGGGTCCATCTGACTATTTAAACCCCAAACACATACACCCTCACTTTCCATTCACCTTTTCTCTTTCAACTCCAGCTTAGGAAAACATTACACAGGATTCTTGGGTGCTCTCCATCATAAAAAGTGTTATTTCATGGTCTGGAATTCACTCTCACCTTTCAAGCTGCATCCCACAACCACCCAGAGAGCAACTGCCACATTTTCCAAAGGTGCAGCAAGACTTTTTGGATGAAGGCATCATTCAACCTGTTCCATCAAATCAAAGGGGAAAAGGGTTCTATTCAAGGATGTTCTTGGTACCAAATAATAAAAAGAATCCAGGCCACAAGTGAAGGCGTAAAAAAGCTTTATGTATAAGCGCTTTTGTCTAAAAAAGATTTCTTCAGATACAATAAAAACAGGTGCTACAAACTACTTATATAGCTCTTCATAAATACATTCAATTAAAATTTAAGGAAGCACATTTAAAATGTGCAACATTAATGAGAAAAACGTATTGTTAAAAATTATGGTGCATGATATAGAATATATACCAACCATATCCATGCATGTTAGACATCAGAACACAAACATATATACAAAAATATATTGAACTTTAACATTATATATCCAAAACAGGATGGTGTTTAAACTCTAACTGCTTTTGCTATCAAAACTGGCTTAATACTAATGTATTCATTAAGGCCAGGTGGAACATTGGCCTTTAGCCTAAGCTGCCATTTTAATTCTCTGTTTAGCAATATATTTTTATTATCCCCCCCTCTGGCATTGTTTCTGATGACATCAATAATGCCAAACTTGAAACCACAAAAAGATGTACATGACTCTGAATGCTTGAACAATGCGCTGGTATCTTTACCTATCCGTATGTCATAAATATGTTCATATATTCTATCTTTGAATGCTCTCTCAGTTTTTCCTATATAAAATGCAGAGCATCTCACACAAACAGCAAGGTATACCAACATCCTTGTTCTACAATTGAGTTTACAGAATTTCACAAAACTATTCAGCCCATTGTTCAATCTTATATGTGTTTCCCTAATGATGTGTGGACATTGACTACAACTTCCACATGGAACAGTAGCTTTGTTAATGGTCAGAACATTACTGTCGGTCTGTTCAAACATTTTCTTAAAATGTTTTCCTGTCCTATATATGAAAGTGGGTTTAGATCCTACTGCTTCAAAAGGATCTTTATTAGTTTTTAACACACTCCAGTTATTACTAATAATTCTAGTGAACATATCAGAAAATGTAGAAAACTCTGTAATACATGCCTCCTGAAAATTTTTTACATCCCTGTTCTGTGTCCCTGTAATGGTGAAAGGTTGACCCAACAAGGGCTTATACTTCTTCCCCTATTCTTCGTAAACCCCTCCAAGTATTTCACATACCAAATTTAAAGGATATCCCCTTTCAATAAACTTTTCACCCAAGAAAATAAATTCTCTTTTAGGTCACTAAAGTCTGAGGTCATCCTCGCTATTCTAACTGCTTGTCCTTTTATAAGACTTCTTTTTTGAAATGCACGGTGATGACTCTCATAGTGCAAAAAACTATTGCACCAAGTGTCTTTACGATAAATTTTAGATTTAAACCCCTTGTTTGTTTTGAAAAGTGTTATATCAAGATAGTTAATAGTATCACTATGCCATGTATGTGTGAAGGAGAGAAAATTAGTACTTTCATTCAAATATTGCATAAACGATGCAAGAACTTCTTTAATCCCTTTCCATAAAATAAAAATATCATCAAGAAATCTAAGATAAAGTTTTATATTTTCTTGGAATGGACTATCAAACACGTACCTATTCTCCCATTCCAACATAACTAAATTGGCATAGATGGGGGCACAAGCTGCCCCCATAGCTACTCCACTAACCTGTTGAAAATATTCTCCCTGAAAACTGATGTAATTATAGTCCAGGACAATTTCCAAAAGCTCCAATATAAGTGAAATCTGATTGTTGGGTAAACAGGAATGTTTATTGATGCTATCACTAAAGTATTCATATCCTTTACAACGGGGAATACAAGTGAAAAGATCCTTCACATCAGTGGTGAGGAAACTACAGTCCTCACTCTATATATCTTGGGTCATTTTACTCAAAAATTCCCAGGAGTCCTTTATAAGATGTTCCGTTTTAACCAAAATCTCCTTGGTACAATGATCAACATATACTGCTAGAGGATGAGTTTTTGAATTTCTAGCAGATACTATGGGTCTGAAGGGCGGTTCTAAAATGGATTTATGTACCTTGGGAAGTCCGAAAAAATTGGGGATAATAGGATTAGTTTGTCTCAAAAAATTTTAAGTTCTACTATCAATCCTATTCTCTACCAAATATTCCTCCAAAAGTGACTCAATTCTTCCATAGGCTATATGAATTTCGTTGATAGAAACAGGGGAGTAAGTGTTCGTGTCAAGCAAAATGTTTTTAATAACATTGTTGTATTCCTCAATATCAAACAATATAACACCCCCTCCTTTATCGGGCTTCATAATACGAAATTCTTTCTGCCGTTGTAAATGGTAAAGAAGTTTTACCTCTTCCTCACTTAGATTGTAGGGCCCCATATTTATCTTATGCCTATTGTGTGCTTCATATATTTCCTCTGTGACAATCTTTTCATACATCAATAAAACTGGATGAAGGGCTTGATTAAATATACTGCTCCATACCAAACCCTGTGAATCACTATTTCTTTCTTTCTCAGTTTTTTTAAAACCATATTTAAATTTAACTTTCTTAAATACAGTTTAAGATCTACCAAAAAGTTTGCTAAATCACCAGAATGACTTTTTACAAACTTAAATCCTTTTGAAAATAAATCAAAATGCTGATTCAATAAAGCATAGGTGGAATAGTTGAAAATTTTAATCCTTTATATTCGGACAAAATACCCTCAGTACCATCCACTACCACTATTTCCCCTTCTTCCCCATCTTCTTCCATCCGTAATTTGTCCCATAGCCATTGCTTGAATGGCCTGGATCTGATGTGAACCTGGTCTTGCTGGCCAGTCGTTCTGATGATCTGGGTAATAAAAAATGGTCTTGTAGCTCTGAAAAAGAGTCCAACTCATCCAATGGTCTGTTATTATTAGTAACTCTGTCCACAGGTACCCCTCTATCATGGTACCAAGAAGTGAGGGCCCTTGGAGACCCATACTGGACCTCTCCTTCCTCAACACCTTCCTGAAAGTGACTACATTCAAAATGTTTACTTTGCAAATTGTATTCCCTCTTATCATCCCACAAGCCTTTATGGCCTCCGTAGACATAAAGGACCCGTACCTACACATTCTCATTCATCCCAGTTACAGAAAATGTGTTTACGATTCTCTGTATCCCCTTGGCAGTTTCAGTCTTCTGCCTTACCTTTTGGTCAAGCGGGGAACTCTTACCTCCTTTGCAGGCGAGTCCTGCAAGTGTGGGAGCTAGCTGTCAAACTTCAGACCCTCCTTCAGGCTGTGTATATCCCTTCCAGCCTGAATGTAGTGGCAGACACCTTAAGCAGGTCCGAAACACAATCCCACGAATGGATGCTTGCCTGTCTGTTCCTGGACATTGTCCATTGATGGAGGTACTCCACAAATGGATCTTGTTGCTTCCCCCATGAACATGCACTTTCCAAAATTTTGTGCCAGAGATCCACATCCTCTGGTCTGGAAGGTGGACACCCACAGCTTTTCATGAAAGGGGATGCTTCTGTATGCATTTCCTCCCCTTCCTCTAATTCCAGAAGTCCTGCTACAGATTCAGCAAGACAAACCAAAAATCTTGATGGTGACTCCATTTTGGCCAAGATAGCATTGGTTCCCCCTACTTCTTGCATTTAGCTTAGGGCAATCACCACAAGTTACCTCAGAGAGAGTGGACCTTCTCACACAGCACAAAGGAACTCTCATCCATCCCCACTTGTCTACTCTTCAGCTGACATTGTGGGTGATAGAGTTTTAATTCCTTTCAAACACATTTTTTCAGAGGATGTGCTTACGGTTCTGCAGGAGGTCAGGAAACCCAATACTAGAAAATCTTATTTTTAACTCAAAAAAAATTCTGGCACTCTATTAACCAGATATTACACCCAGGTAACCCTTCCTCCCCAAATCCATCCCCTGACAAAACACCCGCAGAAATTGCTACTTTGTTTAACTCCTACTTTATTGACTCCATATCCAAGCTATTAAATCCAAACTCATTGTCAACTCCAAACGTTCCTGTAATGAGCTCTCCTTCCACCACATCCCTTTCAAACACCTTCTCCCTCAAACCAGTGCCAACTTCCCTTATCAAAACTTTACTATCCAACTTAAATCCCTGCTCCACATCAACAGATAAAATCTCTTCTAACTTTCTCCAACTAGCATCTGAGACTGTTACCCTACTGGTATCTATTCTAATCAATCGATCAGTCACAGTAGGAAAAGTCCCAATTATATGGAAGCAGTTTCACACCCTTCAAATACATAAAGGTGGCAATTCCTCCGATATCTCTAACTTCCGTTCCATTGCTATCTTGTCCCCTTTTTCCAAAGTCCTCAAAGTGTGTTTACAAACAAGTCATGCAATATCTTACCAAAGAAGACCTTTCAACTCCTACTCAACATGGTTTCAGACCCAGACATAGCACTTCCACAGCTCTCTTATCCTTCCTGTACACAGTGTCTCTTGCTAGGGATGGCCACAAACTGGTTTCATGCCTATTTCTAGGTATGTCCAAGGCATTTGCTACAGTTTCTCATCCTCTCCTATTGAACAAATTACAAGAACTTAACTTCACCCCTGAAACTGTCTCCTGGTTCTCAAGCTACCTCTCCAACCGAACCCAGTCAGTAAAATGGCAGTCAGCACTCTCACCACCTCTTCCAGTCAAAATGGGTGTTCCTCAAGGCTCCATTTTGGGGCCCTTACTTTTTAATGTTTTCACTAACAAACTCCATTCTTCCTGCCCCCAGTCTTCATTAGTTCAATATGCTGATAACTCGACTGTTACTACAAAAGCCAGCTCCCTCTCTGAACTCCATTCTGCCACCCAAGCTGCCTTTAACTTAATCGAAACATGGCTAACCAACAATCAGCTGATACTCGATCCAAAAAAAAAAAAATTGCTACTTTTCCTCCCTAAAAATCAGGCTTATATCAAATCTACTTTTACAGTACTATCTCTTAATAACACCCCTATACAAGTAAAACCTAGCACCAAACTCTTGAGTCACAGTATACTAACCTTGAAAAAGGGCATAGCAAAATTAATTTAAAATGGGTGGCGAAAGCCAAACATACTCTGGCTAGGCTTATAAATGCCCTAGGGCAGATAGCCTAGTATGAACCTATGAACCTAACCTATCACAGTATACCATAGATGATTAATTGAAATTTGAGATACACATCAATAATTGTATCAAAAAGACCCATCAAAAACTCGGACTGCTCTACAGATCTAAAAAATTTCTTTCCTCTTAAGCCAAGATTTTGCTCTCTTAATCATACCTCCTACCCACTCTTATGTATGGCTCCCAGAGCATTTCTAATCTAGTCTGTACCTTTATCACTAAACTTGTAACCACCTACAATAAAATAGGGTTGCCACCCCTCTGTTTTTTTTCTGGACTATCCGGAAATCAAACTGATTCTTCTGGAGTCCGGAAAACACTGTTCAAACTCCGGTATTCTGTTTCAAAAAGGAAACAGACTACTGGAGTTTGTAAATCGGCTAATTTACTATGCTTTTTTTTACATAATAGCATAGTAAATCAGCCGAAAGGCGGCAGCAGGAACAGAAAAAAGGGCGTTCCTCATCGAGTTATGTCATCGTGACATCACATAATGGAGGGAATGTGGGTGGGGTTACTGATGATGCAAGGGGTGTGGCTTTACTCCAGTTTTAGCCACGATGAAAGGTGGCAGCCCTACAATAAAATCGCTCGCTTTGCAGCACAACAAAAACTATAAATCCCATCACTCTCTAAAACTAATAAACTGGTTAGAACTACCTTGCCAACTTTTACTATCACAGCTCGCCATTATTCACTCTATCCTTTACTTGCCTTCTTATTGTCCAACACTCGCGCCACTCATCTCCCGCTACTCTCCCTCCTGACAACTAAGAAGCTCTAACCAAAAGTTAATCCAAATCTACAATCCCAAAACTAAAATTGGATGTAAAATTTATAGCTACCGCCCATCCATGCCCTGGAATAAACTGCCACAAGGGATTAGGTCCCTTACCAATCCAAAGCTGTTTAAGGCAGCATTAAAAGAACACCTCAAATATCACTGGTCCTGCTACTGCAGCCAGCCACCATAAACTACTTCCCCTGTATCCCTCATCTCTCTCCTTTATACTCTTCTACATTACATACCTCTCTTTCCTCTAATCTCACATGTATTTACTTCCTGAACGGTCCCGTCACATCTCAAATCTAACTCTACCTATATAATATCCCTATTACTTCTAGCTCCTTTCTCTAGCCCCTTCTTACACTGCCTCTTTTATTCAACCTCCCTCTCTCCTATTCTGATAATTAAACCCCTGTATTGCCTCTTCTCATCTCCACAGTTTACTTCTATACTATGCTGTGTAAAACCTTACTGTTTAAACTACTGTAGAATCAGGACTGTAATATAGATTTAGTAAATTGTATTTGCTCATTCCATTGTTTGAATATGATGTTAACTGTACACTAAATTGTTACTTTTTTTACTCTAATGGAGCTTTTCTCCCTGGGTCACTGCTGAAAAAGGGCTTTCTGCCCAGCCAGACTAACCCAGTCAACAAATATAAAATAAATAAATAAATAAATAAATAAAATAAATTTGTCCAAATGGAAGAGATTTTCACCTTGGTGTCTCTCTTGTAACCTGGACCCACTTACAGTGGAAGTCCCATTGAGTCTCACATACCCATGTGAATTGCTGGATGCTTACTCTTCAGAGAAAGTGCACCTGTCCGCTTTCTCTTCCTGTCTGCCTCTTTCTCCCCCCTTAGCTTCTAGATTTGAGGCTAGACAATTCTTAAAAGGCATCCTTCATATGAGACCCCCAGGAAACTGGTTCCACCTCCCCTGGGATCTTAACTTTGCATTGGAGAAACTGACCCTCACCCCTTTTGAGCCAGCAGCTTCTGCCTCCCTGAAATACTGCTCTTGGAAAACTATCTTACTGTTTGCCCTAACCTCAGCCAGAAGGGTTTCTGAACTCCAGGCCCTTATGGCTTCTCCTCCTTTCTTGGTGTTCCACAGAGACAGTGTCTCTGTAGGCATAAAGGAAGGATTGATGTGAAAAGTGGTAAATGAGTTATCCCTATAATGTAGAGAGGGTTCTGCACACTTTGGATGTACACAGACAGCTTAGGTTCTGCCTTGACAAAACAAAGAATATCAGGAAATCTGACCAATTGTTTGTCTCCTTTCACCCAAGAGCTTTAGCACTTTCTGCCTGTAAACACACTATTTCCATCTGGATCTCTAAAGCTATTTTTTCTGCTACGAGCATCATGGAAAGAGCCTCCCTTCTCCAGTTAAGGCACACTCTGCTAGGGAAGTTGCTTCCTCTCCTGCCTTCTTCAAAGGACTGGATACTAACTCCATTTTTACAAACTGGACATTTCTAAATCTAGGGCAGGGTTTCATTGAGAGCACCACTGCCCCTCCCTTTCCTCATGAGCTTTTGCATTTTCTCTCGTGTTAAGAATACTGTAACAGAGGAATAGAAGGACATAGATTAGTTGTGTAAAATCTTACCATAACAATAGATGCATTTCTCTTTGTTGCAGTGTTCCATCCCTCCATCCTTCCCCCTGACTTTGTTCTTCTTTGGATGTACTTAGCCTACATATTTTCCTTAGATGGGAATTCCTCCTGTGGCACTCAGTTCTAAGGATGGTGCGTGCGTACATTGGTTTTATGGCCTATGTCCGATAGAGGTGCATGGCACGTCGCACGTAGGCTGCTAAGTAGCAAAAGTCTTTTGTATACGGGCCGATATCGGGTTTTTTTGGCAGGCAACTCCCGAATGTTAAGAGTACTGCAACAGAGAAGAGAAGGACATGTGTGGTTACAGTAAGATTTTACAGGATTCCTATTACCTGATTGAACATTTAGGTTAGCAAATACCTAAATGTCGATCTGGTAATAGCAAAAGCAAAAAAAACGTAAACGGCCAATTTAACTCAGGGAAAAAATTCCCTTGGCCATTATGCGGATTTTGCCCCTTTCCCCACTGTAGAGCGATCTCAGAGTTGGTATATTTAGTTAGAGGGTGTGGGGGGGGGGGGCACAGCCCCCCCCCACTTTATTTTAGTTTATTTTTTTTTTTTTTTGCGGCTGAGGGACGTCGTTCTCAATGTTAAATCGGCCAGTCACTGTTTTAATTTTTCGATATTACCAGGACGACATTTAGGTACCGCGGTGGTGGTGCTGCAGTAGCGTTGTCACCTTACAGTAAGACGCTGTCCAGTTCGATTCTCAGCTAGAGCGTCTTCTGCGTGGAAATATGCGTGAATGGGCGTACCTTTGTTGAAGGTTGTGTGTCAGGCCTGGCAAGCCGGTATGTAAAAATCAACTGCCAATCATTAGCGGACCGGAGTTCCGCTGTGGCGACCCCTAACCGGGAAAAGCCGAAAGACACAAACAAAAACCAGGATGACATTTAGCTAGTATTCGCTAACCTAAACTTTTGATCGGGTAATATAGATGCGATTTTACACAACTAATCTTTCCCTAGGAATGAGAGAATCTCACGTTCTGCTAGAGCAAGAGCCATCTGGAGGGGTAGTCATCCAGGCAGACATTAGGAATTTCAGTACTCTTGTCATCATCCAAGCAGTAAGAGCTGTTTTGAATCCAAGGCCCAGCCTGCACTCTTGACTGCTAATGTAGACAGTTGCATTACCACATGGGCCATCTTTGTCCTGCTGTTAATTTGCTCACACTTTTGTATGGCTGAAAAGGGATACCGTCAATAGTTTGGGGGTCTACTCATATGTTGATGTCCTTCATGGATGCATCTGCAGTCATAACAAATGGGTTGTCCTGTCGTCAGGCAGCCCTTCGGTCGGCCGGATTCCAAAGTCTGGGTCCGGCTTCGGCTGATGTCGCACTTCACCCGACGTCATCTCTGCTGGTCTTCGGGTATAAAGGCATCAGCCGACGCCATTTTCCTCAGTCTTTCTTGCCGCGTGGCCCGGAGTAGAAGCTGTTCGCAAGTGCGGTCGGTCAGATCCAGAGATTACTACTACCGAATACTACTCAAGACTTCTAAAAGCTAAGTACCCGTTGGGGACTCTTTCTTGCCTCAGCCGATGTCAGAAAAAGTCAATAACTGTTTAACTTGTGGGAAACAAATACCTCATAAAGATTTCCACTCTTACTGTCTGCCTTGCTTAGGCCCAGACCACGACGTAGCAGCCTGTTCGCCTGTGCTTCCTTCAACCGGCGACGCTTAGGCGTCGGTCGGAGTTTGCTGAACAGTTTTTCGCTCAGATTTTGCGTACATTATGCCGTCAGATCCTCCGACTACCCAAATTGTTAAAAACGCAAAGAAAAGACCGACACTTTCGCGGTCAGCGGTTTCGGCGAAACCACGGTTAAGCAAGCGCGAGTGTCTCGGTTTCGGCCGAAACCGAGAAAACTGGTCAATCTTCAGCCGAATCCATGACTACTACTGAGGCTCCTGCTACCTTACCTGAATCGGCCTCAGAAATTTTGCCTACAACTGTGGTTCCTAGTGATTTATCAGACACCATCCCTTTGGATGTCTCTACCCCAGCACGTGGTGCTGCTAGGCCTCCTGCAGCCATGTCTATTAAGGCCTTTGCCAGGACTAAAGCAGCCAAATCTGCTAAATCAGTGCCTGTTAAGCCCCCCTCACACAGGCCCACTTCTACTTCACAAATGCTTACTCTGGCAGAAGATTTAATATCCTTAATTAGGGGATCCCAATCTCACCCAGACAGGGCCTCTCAGCCCCAGAAAAGAGACCTAGAGCAGAGCCCCGAGCCAGTGTCCTCTGATGATTCTGCGGATGACTCAGACATTACAGACCAGCCAGAGGCTCCTTTTTCTACTTATGAAGATTCCGATGCTGAAGAATCCATTCCAGCTGCCTCTCCACCAGAGGAATTTTCCTTTGGGGAAACCTTACATGCCATGAGAGAACAATTCCAATGGCAGGGACAAGATTTCTCAGATTCAAGAAAAAGGCTTAGGACTTTTCTGCACTTACCACAACATAGGCCCTTAGCTATACCTCCTGTACTGCCTGTTGTGGATGATGCATTTAATGATGTCTGCACTGCTCCTGATTCTTTACCTCCAGCCCCTGCCAAACCAGATAGATTTTACAGGGTGCCAGACACTCATCACCACCTATACAAGGCCCCACTTGCAGACCCCGAAACTATATCCCAGGGGCCTAAGGCAGTAGCCTCGACCATAGCAAAAAACCCTATTCCTTCTGAAAGGGAATCCAGGTCCTTAGAGAGATGGGGGAAAAAAGTTTACACCTCTGCTACTCTCTCAGCTAGAGCTTTAAACTGTCAGTTTCACATGATCCAATACCAAGAGTTTATGCTTGATCAGTTAACTAAAAAACTGTCCTCTGATGAATCTTTAGATAAGAAATATGTATTAGAAATGGTGAATAACATCCAACAGGTTAGTAACCATTCCTTAAAATGTGGCTATGATGCACTGGAGGCTTCATTTAGATCAGCCATGACTGGCACAGTGATAAGAAGGCATGCATGGTTGAAAGAACAGGTCTTACCGGATCATGTTAAAGCCAAATCATCACAACGGACGCCTCAGACCTAGGATGGGGGGCGCACATGCAGGACAAATGCATACAAGGATTGTGGACTCAGGACCAGCTGCACCTGCACATAAACCAAAAAGAAATGCTGGCAGTAAAACTGGCAATCCAAAAATTCAGACCATTCCTCAAAGAAGGCCATTTGATGATAAGGACAGACAACACCACAGTCATGTGGTACATCAACAAACAGGGAGGCACTCATTCATACCCCCTATGCAGAATGACTTTGGACCTTTGGAATCTGGCTCTCAGCTACAACATCCAGTTACAGGCAATATTTGTACCGGGAAAAGAGAACACCCTAGCAGACATGTTAAGCAGAACCACCTCGGATGCTCACGAATGGATGCTACACCCGGACATCTTCAAGGCCATCACAAAGAAATGGGGAATGCCACAAATAGATCTATTCGCTTCCCCACTCAATCACCAGCTCAAAAAATTCTGCACAAGGACATTCCACCCACTTGCATGGAAGGTGGACTCTATCCTTCAGCTGGAAAGGCCTGACAGCATATGCATTCCCACCTCTTCCCTTGATGCACAAGGTACTACTGAAAATCAAAGAGGAACGTCCAAGGATAATCCTGATAGCTCCAAACTGGCCAAGACAACACTGGTACCCATTGCTGAGGAGCATGTCTCGGGAGAAAATGTGGTCAATACCCCTGATGCCTTTGATGTTAACTCAGAACAACTACAACATCATGCATCCAAACCTAAAAACCTTGCAACTGACTGCCTGGAACATCACATAGCAGCAACTAACCCAGACCTTTCCCAGAGGGTTAAAGACATTATCCTTGAAGCCCGCAGACCTTCAACAAGAAGGAACTATGCAGGAAAATGGAAAAGGTTTGTCATTTGGAGTACTGAAAGAGGAAAAGATGTGTCCATAGATATTGCTAACATTCTGGAGTACTTGGCAGAGCTTCTACATACAGGCCTGTCCTATTCCTCCATCAAGATACATGCATCAGCTATTTCAGCAGAATACAGCTTTGATCCACCTGTCTTTTCACATCCTCTACTCAGGCAGTTCCTCAGAGGGATCAAGAATGTAAAACCTCCTAGGAAACCACCATTACCAGCATGGGACTTGAACTTTGTGCTAGAAAAGTTGACACTCCCTCCGTTTGAACCAGCAGCAACAGCAGATCTACAACACCTGTCATGGAAAACTGCTTTCCTACTGGCAATTACCTCAGCAAGGAGGGTTTTGGAACTACAGGCCTTAATGGCAGTGCAACCCTTCCTAA